>NW_019392887.1:0-283513 GCF_000648675.2 Cimex lectularius | reverse complement strand
ATTTTCAGAGAAATGTTTAGATTAAAAGATATCACGATTTTCCGACGCCAGGACGTGATATCTTTCAAAATCGATAAAAAGCGAAATTACTCTGAAATGGTTGAGAATCGGACCATGGACAATATGAACTTTTTTGTTCATTTTAGGGTGAAGAATCTACTGGAGAAGTTTGTAGCACGAGTAGCAATTCACCCTGTATATAAACCTCAATACAATTGAATATTGACCCAGAAATCAAAAAAATAGTATCAAAATACTCGCTGTCCTGCTCGAGTTCAATTCTCACATCGAGTAGCCAACTCGCTCCCTCTATGGAGCCATGACCTCAAGTATATGGGGTTCATCCATAATGCTGAACTTACACAATGGCTTTTGCGCATCCTATTGCCTGAAAACGATCTTTTTTTACGATTCAGATCCTTTGAAGGCCGGAAAAGAAGCCGAATAATCAAAACTTTAAATTATTGAAATAAATTTATTACATGAAAAGACAGCTTGTTATGATTAAAAATGCATACAAGAATCTATGAATTTGTGGTTATTTTTAATAGTGACCCTGTTGGGTTTTTGAATTTTAGTTTTCAGCAGCGAAATCCTAAATGAAAATTCGTATTGGAAACTAATAAATTAGCGAATTTGGAGTATGCTTGGAAAATGTTAGTTGTTAATAGTGATGATGAGAAGGATCCTCAGAATTCCTCAAACACTAAGGCTTGTAGTTTATTGTACTCTTCCTAATTCTTTAGTTCAGTTCAGTTGACTCGATTCTTCTTTCAAGAAGTACTACGTCATTGACTGTCATTCTTCTTCCCGGGTCTTTTTGATGTCATAGGTTCTCTCCAATTACCGGTTGCTTAGAAGCATAGGCGGTTTCTTCTTCTCGTTGCATAGCCTAAAAATGTATTAATCATTGAATATATTAACGACGTTGTGTAGGTGTTTTCTCTGCAACTAGCATCACTTACTTCTTCTTTTGCTGTTTGTTGAACCATTCTGAATTCGAGGAGTCTTGTGCTGTTTGTATTTTTACCCCCTAGGACTTGTTACCCAGAATTCTTTTGTGTCAAACAGTCAGGTTATATTTTCCAGGTTTTGGACATTTTGAATGCACTTAACTTTTTGGATGTCTCCTTTTTACGTGCTAATGCTTTGAGGATTGCTTGTATGATCTTATGAGTATATTTTGTCCGTGTAAGCTCTTTTAAAATTTTCGGTAGCTCAAACACTTCAAAGAATGAGTGTCTTACGTTTATTTGTTATTGTTGTATGTCCGGTTTAGTGTCCTTGTATATATGTTTTCAATAGAAGTAGATTTAAAAGAATGGTAATTGTACTCACGGTAAAACTAGAAATGTAAAGCTACCGGCTTTTCAACTCTATATTGGAAACGAGGAATTGTGAGAGTCAATGAGAGTCCAATAAAAATAAATATGATATATTTATATATGTACATATTTTTATAATGATTTCAAAGAATTATTAAGCCATTTCTAAGCTTTCATTGAACTAATTCCCCTTGATGAATTGTTAAGGGCTTTATCAAATATTTCATTTTACGACAGGTTCGTTTTAGATAAAATTGAATACCTAAGAGTTTCCATTTTTTGGTAAAATAATTCCATAGAAAAACCAGTAGAAAGTCGACGATTGGAACTATTCGACAGCCACTGATATTATCGATTTGAATTTTGAACCCTGTTCAAAACGAGATAGGAGAATCGTCGTTACCCAAGTATAACCTCCATTCAGCGACGGGGCAAAGTTCAGTGGGAAAATATGGTGCTTATCGGTAAGTGGGAGCAAAGGTCGAAGTCCTTTTCCCACCACAACTTGTCAAAACGAAAAATAACGTTTACGTTGAAAACTTAATACCGGATTATTAGTGGAACGACCAAAGCAATATTTACTGTTAGGTAATTACAACCCTTTTATTAATAGTTGATTAGATTTTTTAAAAATTAAGTGTAATAGTGTATGAGTGTATGTGTATGTGTGTGAAAACTTAACAGTTTCAATCTTGCATATAAATGAAGAGGTGTTAAAACCCTCGACATAATCTAACTTTTTCTATTAAATTAGATAACTGAAAATGGTACAAATTATTTTATATATGGTATAAAAATACAATATTAGAAAAACCGGATAGGCGAAGTTTGTAGTTTTTAACATTTTTTTTGTTCATCACTGATTTTATAAATTAAGATCATAATTGTTGATTATTGTAATTATTGGTGTTGGAACTGTGTTTACCCGTAATAGGATATTAAATTATTTTAGAAAGGAATACAGGGTATAAAAAATATGACGCTCATGTACAGGACCTCACCTTTTGGATTCGTTATTGATTGGAGTCGCTTAGAACCGTTCTTTCACCTTTCAAAAAATTACTTTTAAAAATAACAGCAAGGTCATTACACGAAACACGTTTTAAAACAAAATATGTTGGAATTATTTTATTATATGTTTTTCAATATTGGAGAGTATGGTTGGGAGAAAACTTGCTGACGAAAAGTCAATATATTGTATATTAAAAGGTCGGAAGATTCACAGAAAAAAAAGGAAAGGATTTTGAAAAAGAATAAGAAAAAATCACATAATTGACAGTATCAAAACTGTTTCGAATTTCTAGTTATTTATTAGGGGTATTCACGATGTTTTTAAGATGTTAACTCGAATAGATAAATGTCCGTAAGATCGTGAACGCCCCCGTCTTTTCTTAGCATGTCAAACATAAATTTTTCTGCAATGCTGTGCGTGGCGATTGGTAGAACCAAAAATAACGTTTTAACAGTCCTTGAAAGCTTGTTGTTGTTTGTTGTGGTTTTCTTTTGTGTTAAATTGTAACATGCCAGAAGTCAATGAAAAACAAAAATTAATCAACTGTTTAATTTAAAATGCTATTCTATGCATTCGGAAAGTACTAACAAATAACACACTTCACTGGACGCAGACTTACCTAACTTGTACCCTAACGTCTAATAGCCTACAACTATATAGGATATGGGATGTATCTATTATGAATGGGAGTATAGGAACAGGTCAGAAATTAACAAAAGAAATGTATTGGTTTGATTTAATTAATGCGTATTTAAGAATAGAAATAGGTGTAAACAAAAAACAGCTGTTAAATTCATGGCTGCCATATTGGTAACCTACGCCCTAACGGATAGCAATGTGACTACATTTTCGACATAACACCTAACATTGGCCATGGCCTGTTAGATCTAGCAATGTTAACTAGCCGATTCTTAAGTCTGCGTCATCATCGATCAAACAGGACCTAACAGAGTTAACAGGATTAACACAAAGATTGTGAATACCCCTAATGTCTTTTGTTAGAAGTAAAAATCGTGAAAGTTATCGACGACTTTTATTCTTTTACTCTGTTCTTGTGGTTTAATCGGGATTTCGAGGCGAATTTTGTCATAAGAGCCAGCTTTGTATTTGACATCATCCACCGTGCCATTAACGTGATTGACTCGTTCAATGCAGTCTCGGTGTCGATATCACCGGGTCGATGACCCCTCTCCCTTTCTTCCTTATCGCGGAATATCCTTTTCTCGTTTGTTACACGAAGGTTTATCGTGAGAAAAACCGGGGAAAATAACAGGTCTAGATTGTAGACGTTTTAACGAACACAACACTCGAAATTATAAAAATACGCTTACGTTTTATAGAAGGATGGGGTGTGTAGTAATCCTCCGTGGTCGCTTGCAAATTCAAGGCCGGTAGTACGCCTGACCTCTTTAAGGTGTACGGCCACTAGTGAAAGTAATTGACGCCTTGTGAATTGCGAAAAGCCTAACGGCCCCAGAAATTGACGTACTGGCCGAGATGGTGCTACAACTCGTGCAAACGAAAGGTAATTTATTTGCCTTTACGGCGTTACTCTTTTTACATTTGCATCATTTGCGTTATAATGTTTGACGTAGGACCCCTTTCTAAACCCACTGTATAAACACGTAACGATATAATTGATACACGGTGATGATTCAAGTGATCTAATGACAACCACGTCGAATTTACGGTTCGCTACTCGCGTCACTGTTGCTTTTACCGAAAGTTTGCCCGAAATTCATCAATGTTAAGAATTTAAAGGAGAGGCCAAAAAACTGTAATAACCAAGGATTTTGTATACTCTCTTGTACTCAAAAATACAATTTGGACGTAGAGACTGATCAACGTAGCAAAGTAGTTGAGATAAAAAAAAAGTCACTGTCACGAGCGGGATTCGAACAACACGATCTTCGTCTAGATACGCCGTTGCACTACCACTTGAGCTATCGTGACCTTGATCCACTCGGATACTAACTTCCCAACTCAATCCCACCTTTTTAAATTTTCCCTCCTATTTGCCATTTTTCAAATGTCGCGTAATCTATTTGATTCTTGGCGACAAATGAAATGGCCACGGGGAGCTTTAGTGTATATTTCATTTTAACTTATTAAATTCACTAGTGTTCGTGGTTCCGTTGACCAATTAATATCTTTCAATTAATTAAGGTTTTTAGTTGAGATAAAAAAAATTTCATTTGTCGCCGAGAATCAAATAGAATACACGACATTTGAAAAATGGCAAAAAGGAGGTAAAATTCAAAAGGTGGGGTTGAGATGGGAAGTTTCGAGTGGATTCAGGTCACGATAGCTCAAGTGGTAGTGCAACGGCGTATCTAGCCGAAGATCGTGGGTTCGAATCCCGCTCGTGACACTGACGTTTTTCTCAACTAAAAACCTTAATTAATTTAAAGATAGTAAATGGTCAAGCGGACCACGAAAACTAGTGAATTTAGTAGCAATGTAGGTTCAAGTATTTTTTTTTCATCACAAAACTAAATTGATATACGTCTTTGAACAATAAAGAAGACAAATTCTTAAAAAAGTATTTTTTAAATAAAATTGTTTGCCTTTCAAAATCTAAAATTTTTCTTGAAAAATAGAAAATAAATGATAAATTTGAAATGGCCCTGCTCATTTACTTGATACTTATAAACTACACATAATGGTATATCGGGCATCCGCAAATAAATTATAACAGGAGATGTAAAATAAAAAGTTGGAAATTTGGTTGATTTTATCTTTATTTTTCTCTCTTACAATGACTTGTAATTAAACCTTCCTGACATAAGCAAAAGAAGACATTCAACTTTCCATGGACTTTGAAAAAAAATCCCGAGCAATTTTCAATTTTATAGTGAAACACGGGGCATCGTACAAAAAAAATTACCCCTAGAGGATGCGGCGGATCAAGTCCAAAAGTTTCGCTATTTTTTATTATTATGAAAATTCATATTTAAGGATTTTAAAGGGAGGTTAAAATGAATACTTTTTGATTTACACTAAAAAAATTTTTTCCTTAATTTACTGAAAGCGTCTTTACATTTTAGCATCTTTTTACATATCTAACTATTTAATATATCCTTACATATTATTTTTTTATCCTCAGGTAAAATAAATCGGTATACCGTGTGGTCAGCGTTAAAAAAATATTTCTGTGAAAGTACATCTTAAATTGAGTAAGATGCCGTAAACCGTTGAAAAGTTACGATTTTTTTAAGGGTTTATTTAAGAAAAACACGTTCCGTTGCATAAAACCTGAATTTTCTTTACTCTAAACTTGTGTCATATTTTTAGTTTATAAAAAAGTTTAAAGTCGGGAGTCCCGATGACATAGTTTCCTCGTGTTAAGAGCAATTCGAAATGGTTTTGTGTGTATATTATATAATATTATAAATGAACGATTAATTTTATTATAATGTTTATTATGTAAAATGGATTTTTTAAACACTTAATGTTTCATTATATGTACAAATTGTGTTTTTTTTTATTAAAAAATACTTTTCTATATAGTTTTTTAAAATTTTATTTTATTACAATTAAATTTTTTAGACGTTTCGGGTATTTACTCCCATTGTGATCATCACAATAATAAAATAAAAAGATATTGGAGATACTGATAATGCGAGTAAATGACAAAAGCCTTCAAAAAATTAAATTCAAAAATAATATTTAAAAAACTCATGCAAAAATTTTTTATGCAGAAACCAATTTTTTTAATTTTGTTTTTATTTAATGCTAAATTATCAGTTTAATAGGCCGTAACGGTTTAGGCGTTGACACGGCGCTTATTACTGTAAGGTAAAGGTCCCCGGGTTCGAATACAGCGGCCCTGCATTCCAACCCGACGTACTTACAAATGGGCTTTTTTTCAAAAACACCAGCACCCGGAGGGTATGAGCTCTGCTGTTGCAAACCCTCATTTAAAAAAAAACTTTTTGATCCTTCTTTTCTCATTCTAGCTTGTATCTTCGTTGTGAAAAAGTCGTTTTTTTAAAACTTTTTATAAGAAGATATTGCAGATACGGATAATGCGAGTAAATGACCTAAGCCTCCAAACAATTAAATTCAATTCAACAATAAAAAACACCTGGAAAAATTTATTTAAAAAAAACCATTTTTTTAAATTAATCACGAATCGGAGATAAGGGGAAAAGAAGACGGTCGCGATTCTGGAAGCCTCCACTTCCTCAAAAACCTACAGGAAGGCAATCAAGTTTTTAAATTCATTATTGAAAATTGGCCTCGAAATTGATCTACCTTCGGCGAAATAACAAAAATATTTTTGTGTACAGTTGTATGGGGGGAATGTTTAGAAAATATTCTCATTTCTCATGATCATTTTGTTAATCTCCAGACAATCGTTAATTTCTTGTTGTTGTTTGATTTTACCACAATCACGTCTACTTTAATTTCGGTTCTTGCAGACCCCGACATTGAACCTCATTTTTATTAATAGAAGTATAAAACAATTGACATCATAAATGTTCAGATTGATGGTTCATCGATCTGATCTTTCAACCTTGTGGAATCTGGTGACGGAGTCTGTTGATTAACGTGAGAACCAACGCACAGACACTCACTGACTAAAGCGAATCGTGGATACGCGGAACTGTTGCCAATTTGGATTTTTAGCTTTCTAATAAATTTTATTAATTCAATTGCCTTATTATAATTATTTAAAGTAATGAAGAATTAAAGTAAAGAAGTTATTAGTCTTGTTTCATTCATATTTCAAGTGGGAAGGTTGATGGTTCATCGATATAATCTCCAACCTTGCGGAATCTGATGACGCTAGCCGGTTAATTCCTAGAAAAAACACTTCGGTGAAGTTAAATTTACAGGCTGCTAAATCCTCTGTGTGAGCCAATCAATAGAATTTAATTTAATTTTAAAATAAAATGACAGAGTATTGTTCTCTGTCCATCTCGGGATTAGTGAACGTCTATGTCTTCGCCAAGAAGGCAAGGCCGTCCCAAGTATCGACCAATGCGGTAAATGGTTTCTTTCAAGGACTAGTCGCGAAAAATTGAAAAAAAGAAAATACAAAGTCCTCTGGCGAAAGCATCGATCGATGTCGATGAATGGTAGGGCCTGTGGCATTGACGAATTTTCTGCTCATGCCAGGTTCCGTCGATTGTGACAGAAACTGAATTTTTGTGTATTTTGTCAACATTGTCTTTCTTGCCGTAATACCATTCAACTTATTGTGAGGTTTTCCCTTAAGATCTGCGGTATGACGAACCAGTAGCTTGGTCGTCTGGTTTTTGCTTGTCAAGCTCGTTAATGGGCTTATTTCAATGCCTCGCCCTGCCTATTACCCTGACCGACAAAAATAGCTAAAGAACAAAACAGTCAGGTTAGGGGACCAATGATGATCGGTCAGAACTAAGCTGTAATATTTGAAGTAATTTGATTGTGGACGTGGCATTCGGAACGAGGTAATGTTTAATAACTGACCCTGAGAAAAAACGTTTTGTTAACTTATTAGCTCCGCCTATGCACATTATTTCTTAGTCTGGCAGACGCGTTGGAGCAAATATTTATAAGCAAGATAGGGCCTGAAACAAACTAACAACTGTGACAGCGAAAAGCAATAACCCTAAATGATCAGAAAGAAATCTACAGATCGTGGATTTTAATCGATAAATTGAGCGTGACAATGTATAAAATGTATGTATTTGACAAAATTTTAAGAATGTAATTTCAAATAAGATTTAGGTTAATGAGGCATAAGGGATTTCAAATTAAATTCACCCTTCTGCAAATCAAATTCACCTTTTGTCAAATTAAATTTACGCTTCTGGAAATTAAATTCACCTTGTTCACCCTTCCGCAAATGAAATTCACCTTTTTCACCCTTCTACAAATCAAATTCACCTTTTGTCAAATTAAATTCACTCTTCTACAAATCAAATTCACCTTTTGTCAAATTAAATTCACCCTTCTGCAAATCAAATTCACCTTTTGTAAAATTAAATTCTCCCTGCTGCAAATCAAATTCACCTTTTGTCAAATTAAATCACTCTTCTGCAAATTAAATTCACTCTTCTGCAAATCAAATTCACCTTTTGTCAAATTAAATTCACCCTTCTGCAAATCAAATTCTCCGTTTGTCAAATTAAATTCACCCTTCTGCAAATCAAATTCACCTTTTTCACTCCTCTGCAAATCAAATTAACCTTTAGTCAAATTAAATTCACCCTTCTGCAAATCAAATTCACCTTTTGTCAAATTAAATTCACTCTTCTGCAAATCAAATTACCCTTTTGTCAAATTAAATTCACCCTTCTGCAAATCAAATTAACCTTTTGTCAAATTAAATTCACCCTTCTGCAAATCAAATTCACCGTTTGTCAAATTAAATTCACCCTTCTGCAAATAACATTCACCTTTTGTCAAATAAAATTCACTCTTCTTCAAATCAAATTAACCTTTTTGCAAATTAAATTCACTGATGTGGAAATCAAGTTTACCCTTTTGCAACTTAAATGCACCTCTCGGAAATTAAATTTACTCGTTTGAAATCAACTCCCGCTTTTTCAAATCAAATTCTTCTGTTTGCCAATAAGATTCACCTTTTACTAATTAAATTCACTTTTCAGCAAAATAAATTTATTGTTAGCAAATCAAGTTTATCCTTTTGAAATTTAATTCACCTTTTTGCAAATTAAATTCCCTCTTCGAGAAATCAATTTCCCCCTTTTTCAAATCTAATTCACCCTTTTGCATATCAAATTCACCTTTTAGCAAATGAAATTCGTTCTTCTACAAATCAAATTATTCCTTTTGTAAAATAAAATCTCCCTTTTGCAAGTTAACTTCACTCTTCAGTAAATGGAATTAACCCTTTTACAAATTAAATTCGCTCTTTCTGCAAATTTAATTAACTTTTCTGCAAATCAAATTACTCTCAGGTAACTTCACCCTGTTGTTTATTATCTGCTCCACCGAGTATAATAACTGTACAGTATACAGTGTGTCGACTTAATTTTGTTTGTGGTTTTTTCAAAAGCTTCTGTACCCAGAAAAACATTAAAAATTAGTAAAAAATTATATTGTTTTATTAATATTCCCTCTACTTTAAAACATTTCAGTAATAATCAGGTTTTGTAAATTTCTTTAAAAAGTTTAATAATGAAGTACAAAGGGTGAATTTAATTTGCAAAAGGATGAATTTGATTTACAAATTATGCACTTTATTGAAAGTAGGGTGAATTTAATTTGTAAATGGTTGAATTTGATTTGTAATTATGTAAATTACAAAAGGTTGGATTTAGTTTAAAGTCGAATTTCGAATTTGATAGGAACAGGTCTTTAGGAAAAACCTGGAGTACAAACGTTATTCTTGGTAAAATCTACTAACTTTCTTAATTACATATCAGCATTTGAGTTACATATTTAGATTTCCTGTATGTTTCAAGATTGAAATAAATTTGAACAGGAGTCGACAAACTATGTTCTGGTTGGATATTATCGATCCGGGCGGAAAGTCTTCAGAGGATGTGAAAGGTCTGCTGGAGTGAGAAGTTCGTGAGGGAAAGCTGTCGACCGATCTTCCGAAGCCCAAAAACGTCACATTTTTCGGTCACGTATCGATCCACCCTATTTCTCTCTTCGGTTTCCTCCGATTCGAACAATTTATCCAAGGTGGGCTCTTTTTTCGCAATGTTACAACCGTGGGAAGCTGGCCAAGAATTGTCAAGAATAGATCTCTTAGTCGACGTTGGTCTAGAATTAACAGATTTTCTACCGGAAGCCTACGAAATACCTGTCTCGACGAGAATGATTTTCGTCCAGTATAATATTTGTGCGTTGAATGAGTTTGACATTGAAGCCGACGACGACGCAGATGCCCGTTTCCACATGAATACAGCCATAATGAAGTTGCGACTTCGTTGCGTAATCGTAAATAAAAATCTGTGGATGAAAGGGCCCCCTATTTCAAAGCACAGTAAATAAAGCAACGACCCTGTTTCGCCATTTTCTATAGATCGATACAAATCGAATCCATCTTAGATATTCCTCTCCCCAATGACCTACATTATTATCGCTTTAACAAGATAGGCTAAATATTAAAACAATATTGTTTTTAACCTTTGAATAAAATGCAATAATATTTAAAGTCATCGATGACTGATTAAATCGTGGTTAACATAAACTTTTCACTTTTTTTATTATTCGGAGATCGTAAGATGCGGTCTGGTGTGGCGTAGGTTTTAGAAAAAGATTTTCTGTAACGTGCCAACGTTTCGATCTTTATTGAGATCATCTTCAGGACTCAACGTGTTTGTTTTCCGTGTAGATGTGTCATTCTTGTCCATTCTCAACACGACAGACAAGAACGACTCATCTACACGGAAACCAACCACGTTGAGCCCTGAAGATGATTTCAATTAAGATCGAAAGGTTGGCACGATAAAGAAAATGTTTTTCTGAAACCTACGTTACACCAGACCGCATCTCACGATCTCCGATTAATCATTGACTAAAAGTCACTAAACACCACACACTTTTCACTTTCTTTCTCCATTCAAGAAAGTTTTATATGCCATTTTTTCAGTAGGTTTAAACAAATCGTCGTGTTTAGTTTGTAAAACAGTTATAAAAATCATATTTATCCAAATCTGGAGGGTGTTGGGAAGAGAGAGCAATCGTATTTCGGTATGTCAGTTTACTTTACGCTTTCCTGCCGGGTGATCGCTCCCTCCAATTACACGAAACCCTGAATAAGTTCGGAGTTGTTGGTGAGGAGGTCAGATAATTTCTGTCCTATGCACAAAACAAAAATCAATTTTGGAACTCATGTTATCATAATAAAAACTGTATATGTTTTTAAATGATTATTCGGAGATCGTGAGATGCGGTCTGGTGTCGTAGGTTTTAGAAAAACATTTTTTATAAAGTGGCAACGTTTCGATCTTTATCGAGATCATCTTCAGGGCTCAAAGTATTTGTTTTCCGTGTAGCTGTGTCATTCTTGTCCAAACACTAGAATTAACGACATACATAAGGCCGCAATACCTTTCAAAAGAAACATTTTAAACATAGAAATCACCACGAGCATTAAAAACATTAAGACATTAACACAAAAATTACACCAATTAAAACTCAGTGCCGCCAACATAATACCTACAGACATTTTAATTTTTTTTTTACAAACATCAAAAAGATGCATGCAATTTCCACTTTGACCAAATTAAAAACAAACACACCATAAAACTGAACAGCTTAATCAACAAACAAACACCTGTTAACACAAACAATTGGTTTCTAATCCTAACAAAAACTAATATTCCTCCAGAAATCCAAAACTTCCTATCACTTGGTCCATTCCATTCCTCACAACAAAACAAAAAATAAATAAAATAAAATGGGCACTCTCAACACGACACACAAGGATGACACATCTACACGGAAAACAAACACTTTGAGCGCTGAAGATGATCCCAATAAAGATCGAAACGTGTCACGATAAAGAAAATGTTTTTCTAAAGCCTACGTCACACCAGACCGCATCTCACGATCTCCGAAAATCATTGACTAACGTTCACTAAACAACACACATCGTTTAAAATTTTCACAGATTCAGTAATGTTAATTTAATAGTTTACGTTGTGTTAATTGTAGCGCGGTTCTTCGGCCTTGTGTTCGCAACGGTTTTTTCCCCTCGGATAATGAAGATTTCGGTCAAATGAACCCTTTCTTTTACTAATTAAAAGACAGACACGCGTTTACTTTTCCACTTTCACTCGCTAACCCACACATGTGTGTGCTTAAGGAATACACACTTTCTTCTTGTCACCTTTTTATATTTTTTAAAATAAGGTGTGATTCTAAAAATACCCACCCAAATTATGTATTCGTTATCAGTAGAGTTACTTCTTTTCACACGTTGTCGAATGATCAGGTTTTTCCAGTAATTTATTTCAAATCGTGCTACGTATTTTTCTGTTGAATAATAATAAGGGATTATGTTATTTTGTAAAAATTGAGATGGTTTCGTTGGTCACCCTTCTCGTGAATTCATTAGATAATCATTAGCTTAATTAGTTGATGTTTAAAATTGTGAGGTTTCCTCATGTAGTCTGCGGGGTGATGAACGTATAATTTGGTCGTTACCGATCATTTGGTCTGCCCTCGATGGATTAGCCTGTAGATAACACACTGAAGATGGCGAAAATTGTATAAAAGTTGTACCGGACCAAATCGGTAACGATCAAATTTCAAAAAATTCAAAAATTACCTTACAAATTTATTGATTTCCTACCAAAAAATTACAGATTTTGAAAAATCCAAGATAATTCTAAATAAAATATAATTGAGATCATCGTAAATTGGTTATCCATAAACTAAAGGAGCTATGGCTATACTTACTACATTCCATTGTGAGTAATTGAACAACAAGGCACTGATTTACAAGGGTATGCACCTGGGCTAAAGAATTGTTAACTGTGTTAAAGACTAAAGGTTTTGTGACCTAACGTGCTATATTGACTACCATCGTCTGGGGGTCTGTCAATCGATGTATTAGTGCACTAGTTCATATACTCTTTTTAACGTAGACTTTAGGTTACTTACCACATGTCAGTGGAAAGAATTAGAAACAAAAAAGGTCGTAAGATTGAAAAAGGAAGAATGAAAAAGGAGATATCGTTTTAATTTTCCATCAATTTACTTATACTTGAACACATGCTCTCGGAAGTCCTTGAAGTGGGGGTTTTCTATTCCCCAAGTACTGCAGCCTTCTGGCTTATTGTACTTTTCCTTGTTGCTTAGTTCATTACAATCGGCTTGATCCTTATCTTAAGAAGTATTAGGTCATTAACTTTCGTTGCTACTAATCCTTTCCCTGGATTTTTTTGTATCTCAGGTTATGTCTACATTGCGCGGTTGCTTTGCATTCTAAGATGATATGGATAGACGTATCTTCCTTCTCATTTCATAACCCATAATGTCCCTTGTTATGTAGACTTTGTCTCAGATGCCACTCCTATCAGTCTTTTGAGTTTAGCCCTCTCTATCTGTTGCTATGAGTTTTGGTGCTAGGCAATTTTGGTGAAGGCTATTTAATCTTAGTTTACCTATTCTGAGATTGAGAAGACTATGTTTGATCTTGCTATCCCAATTATTGATTCTGGGTCAATATGGTATTGCAGATCCTCTGGCCTGTTTGTTCATTTCCTAGAATTCTTTTTTACCTGGCACCCAAGACATTGCCAGTTTTTCCTCAGTTTTTATGCTTGATTTTTTTTAAATTTATTGGA
Organism: Cimex lectularius; assembly: GCF_000648675.2. Classification (NCBI taxonomy): domain Eukaryota; kingdom Metazoa; phylum Arthropoda; class Insecta; order Hemiptera; family Cimicidae; genus Cimex; species Cimex lectularius. Next base: position 269,912 of record NW_019392887.1, on the reverse strand, counting down.
TGCTCCCTCTTTATATTACATGCTTATAACAAACTATATCGTGCTTGTACTATATCAAATAATTATATTTTTATTTATAATATATGGTGCTTGTGTGTAGATTGCAATGAATTTAATAATGTTTTTTAAATTTTGTCTTAACTTAGTCTCACAGGTATAACACAGTAAATTAAAGTCTACAGAGTTGAAGAATTTTAGAAAGTGGTCACTGTAAACATTCGTAAGCGCACGTTGGTGAACAGGTGCCTCACGTTGTCATCATTTACCGCTCAAACTCTGATCTGGGCTTATCAAATAAAGTACAGTAGAACAGTCTGTGATCCCATGTCTGTTCTTCTGGATTACTGCAATGACATTTTGGGTCCTCTAAAATCTTGAACCGATGAAGGTATTCTCGGTTATTCCTTGGGTCAATAATACTTGGGTCAACTTATAATGGTGCTTAAATGTTGACTTTGCTCGGGTAGTTATCATTGGGAAGAACCTTCTGATGTGAAGCCCAAATGTTGCCGACCATTGTTTTCCCCATCTATCTTTGCTTTCTTGTCTCGTCTTAGAGTGTATATAGCTAAGGTAAAAGCTAATTACGTCCTTGCCGTTGGATGCCTCGTTTGCTAATGCTTCAGCTGTTTCGTTTCCAGTGAAACCACAGTGAGCTTTTATCTACTTGATGCTTATAGACCAACCGTCGGTATTTTCTAGATGGAAAGCCAATTGCCTGATATTTTCAACAAAAAGTGAGTGGTTTTGACAGTCCTGAATCGAGGCCAGGGATTCTTGGCTATCTGTCCATAATGTGGCCGTTCTTTTATCAGGGTTTGGATTGTATCCCTCTTGCCACGTTAAAACTTTGAGAACAGCCAGAAGTTCGGCTTGGTTGTTGAAGCACCAACTTACCATCTTATTAAATTCGCTAGTTTTCGTGATCCGCTTGACCATCACGAGCAGGATTCGAACCCACGACCTTCGGCTAGATACGCCGCTGCTCTACCACTTGAGCTATCGTGACTTCGATCCATCGGACACTAACTTCCCATCTCAACCCCACCTTTTGAATTTTCCCTCCTTTTTGCCATTTTGCCTAATCAAGGTTTAAGCTTGATGTGTCTGGCACTTCTTAGAATTTGTCTGCTTACCTTTTTTTTTTCTTTTTTGAATTCATTCTGAGATAGCGGTATGCGTGTTGTTTTTCATCCAAAGTATTTGTTTCGGGCTTGTATACGGTCTTATAGATCTTCCTCTGGCTAGTTTGTCTGCCTTTTCGTTACCCCATATTCCCTCGTGTTCTGGTACCCAAGAAATCACCTCTTTTGGATATCTTGGATGTATATTGGATGCAATTACTATTTGAGAAGAGATCGTTTTACACGATAATGCTTTAATAACGTGGCAATCTGATCTTATGAAGATTTTTTGTCGGTGTAACCTATCTTAAGGTTTTGTAAAGCACAAGCATTAATAGCATGTATTTCAGCTTAAAAGACCAGGTGTACTTTCCCTAATGAGTTTGATTGATCATATTTGGGCTTGTACGAGTAAATGCTTGCATCCAGTTTTTCATTTATTTTGCACCTGCATGCTATATCATTATATCTGATGTCCTCCTGATTTCTTCTTCTCTTTTGTAGTCAGTTGAGATTTTATACGTTGTAAAGAATGTTTCTGGGGGCATATAGTCAATCCGAATTTTTAGGAATAGGTGTGTGGCTTTAATTATTATTAACGCCCAAAAGTTTAGTTTCAATCAAATTTAATTGTTTTTGGAGTCTGAATGAGCTTTTCCTTGCTTCTTCTTATATAAATATTAACAATGTCCAGTAGTATGTGACTCAGTTAATGTCTTACTTTTACTTGTACATACATTTTCCTACAATAAATTAATCATTATCGATCAGCTAAACATGCAAAACCTATGAATAACATTTACTGTAAAGTGTGCTATATTGAAATGAAAATAGATCCTTGAATAGTTGTTATACTGGAAATCTTACAGTAATTGTTTGCCTTAGTGCAATATTTGAAGATCGGTCGTTGAACTAAACTTTTAGAAAATTCCACTAATTTGCTGGATATCTGAATGTGGGTCAGAAGTAAATATCACAATTACACATTTAACACGATACAACGGTTGCGTGTATGCCCTAAACGTCCGTACGAGATATGCACCGGTTGAACTGGTGATCTTTCCCGGTCGGGTTTCTAACTTAACCGGAGCCCATGAGTTTTCGTTTGACATTAATGTAAGCTGAAAATGTGCATTTTATCTGGGTAATATAACAAGAAGACTTTTTTGAGAGTGCTTAAATACGGACTTGCCATGAAACCATGGGTTAGAGGAGGCTCCTTGACTTTGCCATTTTGTCCAGCCATCCTGACGTCCCTGAATTCTTCCTCCTGTGTGAGCACGGCTGTTTTCGTTCTTCCCAAACAGTATAAATATAATTCGAAAGCGTTGGTTGTTAATTGCAAAGGTATATGCAAAAACGGCCTATCCCTCGTTGGTCTATTTCAATTTCAAAATTTCAATCGATTCATTTCATCACTTGCCTGGGAGAAAATCCTTTTTACCAAAAATCTATGTAAATCCGTGCTTTCTCATTTAATAGATGGCGAATTAAAAAAAAAAAAAAAAAACTCCGCCCTGGATTAAGTCCCGTCTGACTCGAACGCTTGGCTGGCTTTAGCCTAACTTGCAGATTTTCTTGAAGACAATTCGCTTTCGTGTTAGAAGATATTTTAACAGATTTTACACAGATTAAAACGTAAATAAATAAGAAAATTATAGACTATTTTTTATTTTAAAAAATGAGCGAACTGTACAATTATGGAATTAAATATTATCAAGTCAGACAAGGTTTATGCCGTCATTTGGTTATGAACAATGTAACAAGCATAGATCCAATAGATAGTTTGCTTTTAGGCTTCGTATTTTTTCGTACGAAATTCAAATTTTTACAATTCTTTTAATATTTCTACGATTTTTATTTTTACTGGGAGCGAGTGGAGGTCCTTAGGTGCTTCTTGAAAGTTCCATGACCAACTGTTTTTCGGTGTTTGTTTTTGTTGAAGGATAGAAGAAAATGTACAATAAATAAATTTATAGAGTGCTTAATAAAAATATTTAAGTGAAATACAGAACTGGATCAATTTTTCTAAGTCATATTTTTAAATTTGATTGACAATTCTGTTAGCGGTCGATGGTTCAGAGACTACTCCTTTCAAAAATTGATCGATTCTGGTGTTAAAAAAGCAAATTTTATTTAATTCTATAACATTTCACTCTCGGAAGCTAAATTCACGCGTAACCTTTCATTTTAATAATTATTTTAGAGAACGTTACGACCATTTCAGAACTGTTTCAACCTTGGGACGAAACTAGACTCTTGTCTTCATTTAAAAAATGATTTCGAAGAGGAAGAATTGGCCAGAAGTGCTGACGCGATTTTTTCTCTCCTTCGTATTTAGCCTCGTGCTCAATGAGCGGTCTGAATTAATGGACGGCCAGTGCGACGGTTCTGCATTTAGAGCTTTCCTAGGGAACCTTCCTTTTGTCTATTCCAGCCTTCTGCCGGGTCATGTTTGTAAAACTGCTGTCCTGTTGCCAAAGAGCCCGGGTCAACGACTCCGCCCTTTTGCCTCAATTCCAACTATCGATTTACGTTGCCTACTTTTCCAAGCTTGCTTCCGATGCCCTCTCGGTCTCTAGTACGATATCGCCAACTCGTGTGTTTGGTTAAAGCAATCTTGGGAGAAAAATGTAAATCTTTTCCTTTTAAATTGCCAGCTTAGCCTTCTAAACTGTATACGCTTATCAACTGGTACGTGATACAAAATGTAAAGATACTAAGCGAATATATAGAGAACATACAAATTGTTTATTCAGAAAATGGCAAGTCAGTTAAGACTGAAGAAAATAACGAGAGAATTCAAAAATTAAGCATATCATCGCTTTTTCTAAGTTTTAATTATAAATTTAAACAGGATCATTACTTGACAAAAATTTGAGGGCAAATATCAATGTAAAATGTAATTTGTTCCTCCTGTTTTCTACAAGAGAGAAGAGTTTCTGATAATTTCTACGAAATCGTGCGCATTTGGTTTCTATTATTTTCTAAAAAAAATATATATATGTTTTTTTCAAATATAAAAATTTGTGGGCAAATATGGAGGTAGTTTTTACGTTTCTGCTGTTTTATGCAATACATAAGAGTTTCTGGCAATTTCTAGTAAATCTTTTTGTTTCAGCTCTTTTTTTTTTAAATGTTTTTTGAACAATATATTGGATTTGCCAGCATATATGAAGATAGTTTTTATGTTTTGTACAGAAAATAAGTTTTTCCGACAATTCTTTTTTTCGATTTTCGAAAATCTTGGGTGAAAAATAAAGGTAGCTTTGTTGTTTAAGCTCTTGCCTAAAAAAAAATTACAATACATAGGAATTTTGGGGCATATATCAAGGTAGTTTTTTATGTTTCGGCAGTTTTATACAAAAGAGAAGTGTTTCTGACAATTTATAGGAAATTGTCAAGGAAGCTTTTTGTTTCTTTTCTTTTCTACAAAATAGATGTGTTTTTCACAATGTCTAAAAATTTGTGGGTATATATCAAGGAGTTTTTATGTTTTTGCGGTTTTCTACAGAAAAGAAGTTTTTCCGTCAATTCCTAGAAAATGGTGGGTAAAAAATAAAGGGAGCTTTCTTGTTTAAGCTCTTGTCTAAAAAACATACAAAATATAGCAATTTTGAAGCATATATCAAGGTAGTTTTTAAGTTTTTTGATGCAGTTTTCTACAAAAGAGAAGGGTTTCTGATAATTTATAGGAAATTGTGGGCGAAATATCAAGGTAGCTTTTTGTTTGTTTTCGTTTCTATAAAATAGATGTGTTTTTCACAATGTCTTGAAATTTGTGGGCATATATCAAGGTAGTTTTTATGTTTTTGCTGTTTTCTACAGAAAATAAGTTTTTCCGACAATTCCTAGAAAATGGTGGGTAAAAAAATAAAGGCAGCTTTTTTGTTTAAGCTCTTGTCTAAAAAACATACAATATATAGCAATTTTGAAGCATATATCAAGGTAGTTTTTAAGTTTTTTGATGCAGTTTTCTACAAAAGAGAAGGATTTCTGATCATTTATAGGAAATTGTGGGCAAAAACACAAATATCAAGGTAGCTTTTTGTTTCTTTTCTACAAAATAGATGTGTTTTTCACAATGTCTAGGAATTTGTGAGCATACATCAAGGTAGTTTTAACGCTGCTTTCTAAAGAAAGAATTGTTTCTGACAATATTTAGAAAATCATGGACGAAAAGTCAAGGTAGGTTTCTATGTTTCTGCTGTTTTGCACGAAATAGATATGTTTTTGCAATATCTTGGAATTTATGGGCTCATATCAAGGTGGTTTTAACGCTTCTACTGTTTTCTACAAGAAAAAGCGTTTCTGACAATTGCTAGGAAATTGTAGGCGAAAAATCAAGGCAGCTTGTTACTTCTTTTTTTATGAAAGACAAGTTTTTTTGCTATTTCTAGCCAAATTGGTGGAAAAGATAAGGTAGGTTTTTTTCTTCCGTTTTCTATAAAAGATAGGTATATGAAACATTTTTTTTTTTAAATCGTGGGTCAATTATCGAGCCGTTTTGGACGGAAAAAGCTGACGGGGGAATGCACACTTCCGTCATTAACACGTATGACTGTTTTGATGAGTTCGACGACCTAAAAATCTACGTCTTTATTCATAGTGTTCTGTTTTTATTAGTGATAATTCTATTGGAAAGCGGTTTGAATGATTCAATTCACAAAGGTATTATTCACTATCACGAGCCGTTGTATTATTATCGTTAGATAATCTTACACAAGCACTTTATTTTTCAAGCAGGAAATGCCATATTTTCTAAAACGCCATTATTACCTTATATAATAGTTACCCTTTAAATTTGCCATTTATTTGTTTATTTTTTTAAACAATGCAGATAATCAAAATAAATTCTACAGTAACTCAGGCTTCTTGGCATAAATAAAATTTAAAAATCCAAGAATGAATCCTAATAAAGTGAAATATTTAAGTAAATTTTCATTGGCCTTTTATTTATTTGTAATTTTATCCAGTTGAACGTTATCAAGGCGATTCCTTCTATTGCCAATTATCTAATCTTAGCCAGGACAAACAATGTTAAAGGAATGCACAAATTCTGATGGCAAATTTGAAAAAGATTGAAGTCTGAAACAAAATCTAAATTCCCGTTGTCTCCTCTCCTTTAAATATGCTGAAATTTCTATTCATTATTGCAGTATGAAAGCATTTCTCGCCTTTTATTCTCATCTGAGTGTGAATCATAGCAAGGTGAGAGGCAATACATTGAAGTACGTGGTTTTTAATTCACTTAATTATAATAAACAATCATTCGTAATGATTTGATTTCGAGGTTGGATTTTGTATTCGAAAACGTAGAAACGCACTGTACAGTTTATTGACCTTTGGCTGAATAGTTTGTAAAGTAAAACTTTTAAAAAGCTTGCATTGACTGATTGATATCGATATATTCTATGGAAACATTGGCACAATGGAAAAAAGGTTCGTGTCTGTTCCTATGATATGGTTGGCTGATATAAAAGAGGAGATATTTCCTAAATATCTAGGAAATAAGAGGTGAAAATCGCGGTAGTTTTTAGCTTCTGTTGTTTTCTCCAAAAAAGAAGTTTTTTACACTTTGTCGAAAGTTAGAGACAAAAATCAGGTTGTTTCGATTTCATCTGCTTTTTTATTTATAGTAGAGGGGAGTTTGTCTACTGTTTTCTATAAAAGAGATTTTTGTGATAATTTTTAAAAAAATATAAGCAAACATGTTTTCTCAAATCTTCTTGTTTTTCTTGTTGTTTTTCTCTTTTTTTTAAACAAAATTAATGTGCTTTTCAAAATTTCTAGTTAATCGTAGGCAAAAACTATGATTTTTTTCTGATGTATTTCTAAAAATCAGTCAAAAATCGAGCGTTTTTTCCTTCTTTTTTTTTCTATAGAAATTAGATTTTGCCAATTTTTTAGGAATTCATAAGAAAGAAATCAAAATAGTTTTTGTTTCTTCTGTTTTTTTCTGTAAGAGAGTTTTTCAAACAAAACATCAATAAAGGTTTTTTTTATTTCCGCTGTGTTGTATAAAGTAGATTTTTTAAATTATTTCTAGAAAATTATGACCAAATTGTTTTTCTCAACTCTTATCGTTTCTATTGTTTTTACAAAATAAAAGTGCTTTTCGAAATTTCTGGTGAACCTAGGTAAAAACTAAGCTTTTTACAGCTATATTTTTAAAAATCAGTCAAAAATCGAGCTTTTTTTCTATAGAAATAAGATTGTGCCAATTTTTTAGGAATTCATAAGAAAAAAATCAAAATAGTTTTTGTTTCTTCTGTTTTTTTTCTGTAGGAGAGTTTTTCAAACAAAACATCAATAAAGGTTTTTTTATTTCCGTTGTGTTCTATAAAGTAGATTTTTTAAATAATTTCTAGAAAATTATGAGCAAATTGTTTTTCTCAACCCTTCTCGTTTCTATTGTTTTTACAATATAAAAGTCCTTCCTAGGCAAAAACTAAGCTTTTTTCTGCTGTTTTTTTCTTAAAATCCCCCTAACCCAATTTTAACAAGGCTGACATTTTCCTTGTATATCAAATTTTCCGTTGTTCCGCTGGCCCATTGTTTTAAGTATAACTTTAACATGAACCGTACTGATTGCTTATTGTTGTACCCCGAATCGTTCACTTTGAATGCTGAGGATGGGCTTTATGTTCCACAACGTCCATCTCTAAATAAATTCTCGTCTTTTCTAAATAAAATGGGTACCAGGTTTCCTTTTAACTAAATATTCATCATTAGAAAGTTTTTTTAATAAGAGAAAAGTTTTTCCATAGTTGGTAAGAAATTGCTAGCAAAAGCTCAAAGAATTTTTTTTTGTTTCTGCTGTTTTGTATAGAAGATCATTTTTTGACTGTGCCTAACAAATTATGAGAAGGAAAAGAAAGTAAATAAAGAAAATAATAAATATTTTTTGTAATTTTATTAAAAGAATGGTTTTGACTACGCGGGCGGGATTATTTTTTATAATGAAAGAAGAATGCTTGTCAAAATTCATGTACGTAAATAAAGTTTTCTCTGCTGTTTTATCTCGAGAGAAGTATTTCTGAAAATTTCTAGAAAAATCGTCGGCAAAAAACAAAGCAATTTTGTATTTCTGTTGTTTTATGCAAAAGCGTAAGGTTTAGACAATTTATGAGAGATAGACCGACAAACGTTTCCTGAAGTATTTTTGACAATTTCGAAGAAATTTTTCCAAAGCACAAGTTATCTTTTTTTTGATGATTACAACAGAGTGATTTTACTATACTCTACGGGAAATAAGGGCAAATGGTAAAAATTATAAGTTGTCTTTTCAGGTTTACATTAAAAGAAAAAGTGCCTGACAATTCTCCTTGCTGTGATTGATCCTTTTGGTAGTCATCATTTTCTGTCTTGACTGTTAACTCGTCGAAGTTTGCGAATTTTCGGCAAATTTCGATGAATCGTGGCCAAAAGGACAAGGTCGTTCATTTCCTTTTTCCTGTTTTCCAGAATTTGAAGCAAAATGTGTGAAGACGTTGGCATAGTGGGCAAAAGGCAGATTCTTGGATCTACGCTTGTTTCTATGTTGTCCTACCGTTTGTCAAATCTGTTAAAAAGTCGAAGTTGTTTTTGAATTTTGCTAGATTAGCCGGCCTTGGTGGCAGTCCTCGAGGGCTAATGCGACGCCTTTCCGTCAGGGGTCGTACATCGAATTTGCCGTCCTTGGGAATTTGAAAATAGATTTGGCGCAGTGGTTGCGCAGTTGCCTGGAACGGCTGTCCGCCCGCAGGGATTGCTCGCTATTACAGCGGACGGGTCATGCAGAGGATGTTAAAAGGTTAAAGTAGAAACCGAATCACTAGACCCTTTGAAGACATCTAATTTTTTATTTGTTTTTCCCTCCTGCTCAAAAAATCATAACTTTACTTTCGTATAATCCCATTTTAAAATTTTATATAGGTTTTTTTGTTTTAAAGAATCAGCGCATAAATTATGTGAAAACCTGGAGCAAGTTTTGTCGTGTTGCGTGATTTGTCATTCGGTTCGGCTTCTTGCGTCACTAGAGTTAAGTTCAATCCTGATAAAAGAACAGCGCATTTCATACTACGTTTGACACATCCATTTACCTTTTGATTATGTTTATGTAACATCGGCCTAAGATTATTTGCCCGAGGGAAGGTTTAATAGGTTTAATAATGAAGTCTCAAGTCCCCCCTGTACGTATTATTTATAAAAATTGAATATTAAAGGATCAAATAGAAACTTATTGTTTGTGTTGTTTATAAATTTTCGAGGAAAAAACTGATATCAAGCTGAACTGGCAACCTTCGCTCTTCACTGTCAGGAAACCTTGACAGACAGCGTGGTCAGGGAAAATAACTGACAGGTTGAAATAATCAGTACTGATGGCATGCCAGTCTTAAGTTTATAGTTGCTTGGATGATCTGTAAATAAAATCTATATAAATATCAGCATTGGGTATGGCTGAATGAATGATAAATGTTACCATTCATCGATTGACTCTTATGGTTGTTAACCTACCATGACCGAATCATTTTACGAGATGACCGATTTTACGAGCAAACTAAAAGTGATCTGTACGGATTTCCTTCTTACTACTCTACCATCAACTTTTATGCATGGCACAACTTTTTTAACCTCTTGTCCAAAAACGTCAGCATTGTTAGATAGCTTCGAAAAAATTTAAAGGTTCAAAAATTCATTTCACGAATATTTGTTTTTGAACCTGTTTCATGTATCCCAAAATTTCCAAATCGCTAGTAAGGAACACTTCTTTGGATGAGCAACGTACAAACAAAACATAGTAATTTATTCTACAAAATATTGGCTCAACATAATCAAAATATTATTAACATCCATAAAGTAATACTAGCTAATATTGGCACGAAATTGGAATCAAACTTGGGTTGAATTAAAGAGTAGAACATAACTAGAAATTTGCTTCAGGTGCAGCTGAAAGCATGTTGCTTATGCACTATTCAACTCGTCCTTCCATTTACTTTCGCTTTTTTTCCTTCGGTCTGGTTTTTCTTCAATTCTTTAAGAACAACTGTTTTATGTTTTTTTGTTGTAAATACTGCTGTTGCCACTTTTGAGGGAGCTAACCGTATGCCTAACATTTTCTCTATACTTGGGAGAAGTGATCCACCTAAAAGCCTATTTGTATCGTTTTATTGAGTTAAAAGTCTCAAAAGTCTGCCACTGATCATCTGTCTATTGCCTCTACATTATATTATGATTATTCGGAAATCTTGTGATGCGGTCTGTTGTGATGTAGGTTTCAGAAAAACATTTTCTTTATCGTGCCAACGTTTCGATCTTTATTGAGAATTATTAGTTTATTGCGTGTTTCGCAGAAAATAAGCACTTTGAGTGAATAGAAATACTTTGATTGAATATAAAAAATATTTTTTTTGCATTGTATAAATTCACATTTTTCCACATCCTTCATTTATTTGTTAAATTTAAACAATATTTGTAACTCCCAGGCCCTGAAGATGATCTCAATAAAGTTCGAAACGTTGGCAAAATAAAGAAAATCACGTCACACCAGACCGCATCTCACGATTTCCGAATAATCATCGACTAACGGTCACTAATCACCACACATTATATTATGAATTCATTTTATATTATGAAGCGTTATTATGCTAATTAAGATATATTTAGGCAAAGAAAAAATAGTCTTAGAACTTTGCGAAGTAGAGCACTCAGACCCCATGCAAAATATTCTTATCAGGGCAGCATAGTGATCTGTGTATGTTATCTCACCCAATAGTGGAGATTATTGGTAGAAACGAGGAAACGTCTGTTGCATTTAATGCTTTGTTGGTTTTCCTTTCATACCATCTAGCTAGACTTGGTTAACGTGGATTTCAGTAGCTGAATGTCCTATTATTGATCATAGATCGATATGTCAGATATGATTGTTATTTTTTGATCTGTAAAGCAATTAAGACACGAATCTCAAAATTATTCCTGTGTTCTTTCCGATAACAAATTCTCAAAAATCAGAACAATTTAGGGTAAAAATATTGATAAGTTAAAATTCAATCAAAAGAAAAATTACAGGGTTGGGTTTTGTAGTCCAGTTTTCCCAACATTTCAGTTTTAAGACATTATATATCCTTTATTTATTTAAGTCGAGAGGTAAAGTATTATTACTGGTACTCTTGTTACTAACTTGTAAATAATATGTATATACATGTATATGTACAGTAAATTAATAATTGTGAACATGTAAAAAAATCAACAAATTATTTAGCGGTCTCGGGAAGTGCTAAAGAAAAATATGACCGAGTTTACTTGAAAATACTAGGTTTTTAGAAATTTTTTGGTAATTGATAAACTTTGATAGCTTTTTCTATATTTTTATTGCAATCTGCCTAAAAACGTGCTGTAAAATGGTGTAGTCATATAGTTGATTTGAGCAAGTAGAAAGGCGAAATAAAAATATAAAAGACGAAAAATTTCAACATTCAAATTTTTTTGGCGAAACCACTTAATCATAAGAAGTGATGTACGTGTACGACATTTTGAAGTGTAGAATCACCAAAAAAAGTTTGGTCGAAATCAGTAACCCACCAACTTCATCGTACCCTTGTTAGTCTTCGTCGTAAAATATCGTTTTGTTATAAATGTTTGTGTGTAGAGATTAGTGACCGTTAATCGAGAGTTATTCAGATATCGTGAGATGCGGTCGGGTGTGATGTAGGTTTCAGAAAAACATTTTCTTTATCGTGCCAACGTTTCGATCTTTTATTGAGATCATCTTCAGGGCTCAAAGTATTTGTTTTCTGTGTAATTGTGCCATCCTTGCGTGTCGTGTTGAGAGCTATAAATGTTTAGTAGCAAATTCTTGCCATTGCCTGACCCTGTTTATAACCATGCACCAGTACAGAATATGCTGGCTAAATGAAATACCAAGCAGAAAGTGTCTTTTACTCATTAGATTAATGCTCAATCTGTAAAATACAACAGATTTTATTCTGCAATTTATTCCTGTATTATACTCGTGTATTTCAATTGTGTTATTCCTTTACTAAAACTGTTTAATTATGAGTTTTCCCTCTTGGGATCTGCTGAGCAGTTAACCTGTGGTCTTTTTGTCTTTCAGATCGCTTCAACTTTTCGCCATTTTAAGTGGTGGTTTGTTCTGGGTTTTAAGCATGGTGAGGCGGACAAAGCACCACTGAAAATGAACTTGAGTCTATACATTTCTGACAGCTTAGTCAAGTCATAAGCAACGTGTGACGGTGACACAGAGGCGAGAAGAAACCTGGCCGACTGACCAAAACTGCGAGGATGAGCAGACCAAAATGGCCGGGTACTATCACATAAACAAATGAAAATTGTTAGATATTGTTCCACAGTTTATTCGTAAAATAGCCCATGACAATTTGAAAGGAATTTTAATAAAATAAATTTTTGCTGGATAAGTGTAAAAAGTGACTTTGATGGTAGATTGTCACCGAGTAAAATATTATTGTAGTCGAATTACATAAAACGGAAAGTGTTTCTTTTAAATATTAAACTGGTATCAGTTGGTCTTTTGTTGAAGCAACTCTCAGTCCTTGGGCCAGTTTCAAAAAGGCCTTGAGTCTCTTTTCTACCCTCGATTCTCTTAAAGCTGGTAGTCGAATTAAATTTTCCCCTCGGAAATTAATCAGATCTGCCTTTGTGGAATGTTACCTGTTGTAAAGGGTCGACGCATGCGTTTTAGGGAAGGATCGATTTTCCTCGTGAGGAAGCCGTGGTCAGGGCCGGGGCAGATGACGTCAAGGCGTCGCGTTTATCGCACGCCTCTTGGCCGATGCCGCCTCCGACAGACGGAGCAGTGCTTCGCACGGACGAGCACGGGTCGGCGTTTCCAGTCCCATTCGGAAAAGGTTCAGGTAAATTGAAGGATTGTCACATGGAAGATGGAACCGTATCTGGTAGAACACGTGCAACTTGTACACTTTACTACTGACTAGTAAATCTTATGTACTTCTTGTGTGAATTTTAATGTTCTTGTATAAGATTTATGTTCACTTTAATTGCTGACATATAGCAACGATGATAATGCAAAGTTTTGTCCTGACCAGTGTCCACATGACTGGTTTTCACTGACTCCTTCAACCTCTTCTCTTTCTTCAAGACTGTCTGAACTTCGAATTCCAACCAATTACTGAACCTGAATTCCCACAGCAATAAATTTCTCATCGCTGTTTTTTGAATAAACATAGCCAATACAGTTTTAAAGACGTCAAGTCGTGAAAAATAACGTTAAATATTGTTAAAAATTCACCACCCTGCATTACATCAATAGCCAAATCTTTACCTATTGAATATAATTTAAATTAATTATTTTTGAATTGTAAAGTTAAATATAAAGTCAAGAATAAATAGGAAACCTAGTAAAACTTAGCTTGTTTGTTTTACCTAACGTAATTTGCCTTGTTTATATTTAAAAAAAACTTTTCGTTTTGACAATTCACGTAATTTCAAAACTCTGTTATTTTTATTCAAAAAAAAAAAAAAAAACTTTTGCTTTGTACATCACTGAGAATTTGTGCGACGATGATAAATTTTCCGACCTTGGGGATTATGTAATTATTTGACATCGGAAAAGGTAATTAATAACAGATGAATGACGTGATTGTTCGGGAGTCAGAAATTTCAAGAACGCTCGGCCGTCAAACAACCTTTTAAAATAACAATAACAACAAAGGCTGTTATGTCAATATATTTTATGGCCTTCCGAATTACACAATTGTTCGACAGAACTGTCGTTAAATTCAATTCCATTGTGTGATAAGGTCAGTTTCAGTTTCGATTTAAAATTTGTAGTTATACTGATAACAGAGACTGTCATACAGGTATAAAAACATAATAGTGAATTTTAATCTAATCTTTATATATATTTATTTTATATGCAGATGTATGGGGAGGTGAATCGAATTAGTTCAACGGATTTTAAATATAACTTGTTCTAATGTCGAATAGTTTGCTGTCGTTAGCCAAACTATATTTATTTTGTACTCCTCTCTCTTCCTCAATCTCTCTCTCTCTCTCTCTCTCTCTCTCTCTCTCTCTCTCTCTCTCTCACACACTCACTCACTCACTCACTCCCCCCCTCCCTCTCTATGTACCTACTTTTTCCTATCTTTTTATACTTTTCTTACTCATGCTCTTCTTACTTATTTATATACTCTTACTCATACTCTTCTTATTCTTACTCTAGACATCCCTATTTTTACATTGCATTTGTGTATTTATCTTTTTCTTCTCTCTCACTCTCTTTCCCTCTCACTCTTTCTCTTTCTTCTCACTCCCCCTACCCCGCTCACTCTTATTGTCCTTCTAATCTTCTTTTTCTTCTTCTCCTTCTTCTCCTCCTTCTCTAGTCCCCCTCTCTATTCACTTTTACTCTCTCCCACACCCACTAGGGCTGCTGTGGGTGCCACTTTTTGAATGCCTTCATTTCAGTTATTTTATAGTTAGATGTGTTGAAAACATGTGGTTATATTGATGATGATCACTGGTTATTGTCATTTTCTATTTGGCAAAATAAAACTCCAAATAATACTATAATTATAAATTGTCATTTTTTTGTTTCAGACTGAACAGGATGCACGTTATGGAAGGAGACTGCGAGAAAAGCAGTGGGTGTTTGACTGCAGAAGGAGCGCCAGAGATTGGAAAGCCGCTTGAAGAGACTGATGCCAAGACACCACCTGTAGAAACCAAGCTGGTGAACGGCGACCACATTGAGGATGATATTAGCAATGTGGAACAAGTTGTCAAAGTTAGTAGTCAGTTGAGAATTTGATTTCTTCCATGTCCTCGAGTTGTAGTCTGATTTGTTAAAAATTTAATAATACATTTCAGCGTATTACCGATGATGTAGAGAAGCGTATTCAAGAAGAAGTAGAAGAAGATGAGGAAGAAGAAGAAGAAATGACTTGTGAAAAGAAAAAAGAAGAGAAGAATGAAGACAAAGATGAGTCGGATGAAGTAGATACCAAAGAGGAAGACAAAGAAGAAGAAGAAGAAGAAGAAGAAGAAACCCAAACTGAATGTCCGGCTTCATTGTCCAAAGGTGAGGAACAGACCTCTAAACCACCTTCTCCTGAAGATAAAGAGGAAAAGGTTCAGAATCAACTCCAAACTGAGGAAGAGGAGGATAAACTTACAATATCTAGTAATCATGTAAGCCAGGTAAATTAAACATTTGTTCACATTGACTTTCTACTTTTTATACTAATGTTGAATTAAAACTGATTTGTTTGGTAGAGTGAAGAAAGGCAGAAAAGAAGTATGGAAAGAGATGGTGAAGGAGAGATGAGCAGTGGCAGTGAAAGTGAAACTGGTAGAAAAAAAATAAAAATGGAACCTGAAGTGGAAAATCAGTCCAGTGAAGTATCATTCAGACTACAAGTAAGATGATGTGCTTATTTTATGCCTCGTTACTTTTTAAATTTGATATTAATTTCCTAATGAGTATTTAAAAAATTATTGTTGAAAATGAGTATTTTTCAATTGTAGAACTTTGGCAGTGATGAGCGTGAGAGAATGATACAGGAATATATCAGCGATTGCACTCAGAATTCAGAAGAGTTAGACCAAGCGGCCGATAAACTTCAAAAAGAAGTTGAAGCCCTAACAGACATGGCAAGGGTCAAAGAAGTAGAGTGGAATGCCCTTCTAAGGTTGAGGAAGTTGAAAGAAGAAATGCTCGAAAGGGTTCTAAGGCGAAAAAGAATAAACTGCCTCGACGAACCTCAGTCGCACAAACTAAACAACTTTGAAGCACCTAATATGCATAAAGTAAGCATTGAAGCTTTTAATTTCTCAGACTTGCGGGCATACAAGTAAACATTTTGTTTGATTTCAGAACCTTGCAGCAACACAAGGGAGTCAGAATGAGCTAATGATGGTTCCGATTGTTTCTTCTAGTCCAGGTCTGATGCATTCACGTGGTCCACCAACTTCCCGGAACACACCTATGCCTCCAGACTACAGCAGAATGCAGAGACCCATTCTGCCCAAGCCTAGCCCTTATGCTTCCTACGATCAGCCATCTAGAGAAGGAAGAATTGGAACATTTGTTGATGTCAAATCTATCATCGCCGATTTTAGGTATCTCATCAAACTATGTCTTATATGTTTATATTTGATTGCCCCACATGAAATGTCTGCTTTCATTATCATAATTAAAAGAAAATTAATGAGTTAAATATTGTTTCCAGTGAATCTATAATTATCACTTGTTAATTCTCTCTTTAATTAAAGTTGATTGTTCATAAAGGTGATAGTTGGTCTGTGAATCAGTGAACACATGTTTAACATGTTTTCTGAGTCCATTATGGTGGCCATTTCATTTGTCGCCGAGAATCAAATAGATTACATGACATTTGAAAAATGGCGAAAAGGAGGGAAAATTCAAAAGGTGGGGTTGAGATGGGAAGTTAGTGCCTGAGTGGATTGGAGTCACGATAGCTCAAGTGGTAGAGTAGCGGCGTATCAAGCCAAAGGTCGTGGGTTCGAATCCCGCTCGTGACACTGACTTTTTTTATCTCAACTAAAAACCTTAATTAATTGAATGATATTAATTGGTCAAGCAGACCACGAAACTAGTGAAGTTGTTTAAACTATTTACTAGAGCCCGCAGTAGATCAGTGGTCAGGGTGATAGATTCTTGACTCGTAGACCCCACAATTGTGGTTTGGGTTCCTACTGTCACCCCTGGTCCTTTTTCCTTGGTGAAGTTTATAAGGCTGTTCAAACAATGAATGAATTAAAAATTAAAAAAACAACTATTTTTTAGTATTTTAAACTCAACTTATATATAAGTTATAGTTATTTTAAAAAAGACTGAAAAAATTGCAATTTCAGGGCTAGGCATCCAGAGTATGTACCTCGAAGAGGGAGGAGAATGCGTGGGGACAATACCCCCAGATTAATGTCACCGCATCCTTCATCCCTAATCAGTATGGCAAATATGGCATTAGGTTCTGGCTCAAGAGTGAGGACAGTGCCAGAAGCTCCTTACAATTTATGTAAGTGGTATTGAAAAATTACCAAATTCCGCTTACAGACAGCAATTTCTCTTTTGCAGCACAAGAAATACCTCATCCTTCGAATACAGATGTTTCACGGGACAGTCTAGATAACTACAAGGACCACTTTAAATTAAACAATAACAACATGACCAAAGGACCTCCTCCATATCCAGAAGTTACACTTCATCCGGTGACCAGGCCAAGTTCACCGCCATCATCCTCCCTCCTTCATGGCATACTTACAAAGTCAACTCCTTCACCGGCCAACAGGCCAGCCTCCTTTTCGCCTACTTTGGCAAGGCTATTAACAGCTCCGGAAAGGCCGACCAACCCTGGTCCACCACCACATTTCAGGCCTCAACAACCTTCTCGAGTTTCCATTGCGGAAATACTCAAATCCTCAAAGGTATTATAAAAATAATTCTAATGAAAGACTGTAAATAACAATATTAACTCAAATTTATATATTGATTTTCTAAAATTGTTAATTTTTTCCAGCAGCAGCAGAAGTCCAGAAATGAAATTACAATCACCCCTGTACCTGGAGGCCCACCAGTGAAGCCAAAAGACGACGTCGTTCTCCTAGTAAATATTAAACACATTTTAAGGTTAATCCTCAATCTTCAATTCCTTATCTAATTTCTTCTTTTGGCCCAGGATGATGATGATGCCGAAAGCGGTGATAGGTTAGTTATCGACGAAGGGGTAGAAAATGAAGATGTTCCTCAGTGTCAAGGCTGCAAGCAAAAATCATCACAGTTCGTTTGTGCTGGTTGTGGGAACCAATGGTATTGCAGCCGAGAATGTCAGGTAACAGCCTGGGAAGAACATTCTGAAGTGTGTTCAGGCTAAATGTAGTCAACTCACATTAGCTAAGGAACGTGCCAAAAGGATCTCACTGGTGCAACTTCACTTCTGCCAATCTGTTTGTTACCAGTTTTAATTTATAAACAATACCCAACTGTGTTGGAGAAACTAAAGCTCCAAACTTGCATTAGTGTCTATTGATTATTTATACTGTTTTGTTAGTAACTATTGTATAATTTAAATAGTGTTTTTTTTTTTTTTTGAAAATGCACATCTGTTTTTGTTTCAATTTTTAACTATTGCTATTTTTACTTGCGATAATATTGCATTAAATAGACCAATTATTTTATTTTTTTGTAATTTTTGTGAGTTCTGAAATGTTATTTCTAAAAAGTGGAAACATTTTTATAAAAGGGTCCAACCTTTTGTTATGCGGTGAAATTTTACAATTTGACATACTTAAAATTTTGCACCTTTTTTGTTGTTGTTGTAATTGCCGAATACATTTTTAAAGTTTAATTCAGATTTCCAAGGGATGATGTGAGATGAGCGTAATATTTATGTATATCAATTATATTTTGGAGTATAAAAAAACAAAACAAAAATCTGATGATTGCAATATCACTTACTAAAGTTAGCAGTTATCATGAGCTTATTGCAAAAGTGCTCATTCTTTGAAAGAAGCAAAAAATAAATAAAAAATGTAGTATAGTAATATTTATATCTTAAAACTATCAAACAAAAAATATTTCAATAAATGTTTCATGTAACATGCTTTTATTTACCTCCCTGCAACAACCTGTGATAAAACGATGGAACAATTGAAGTGTAAGTACATATTTAACTAAAACTGAAAATAAGCAGACAAAAATGATCGGAAAAGAAACTAAAGATTTATTACTCTGTAGGCCTCTAGAAAACAATACACAATTAACCTTAACATCAAATAAACAATATATTTGTGCTATGTAATTTGAATGTTTTGACCATTTTAGTCGACTATCCTCGCTGGTGTTTGGCCGTCTTTAGGTGTGTCTCTAGAGGTGATGAAAAGCTAAAATGATAAAAATATTGGGGTACCATTAAATATTACCATTTTAATTATTATTATAATTATTTGTGATGTGATTGCTTCTGATTATTTTGATTCGCCTATCCTAGCTGCCTTGTTAATTTTTCCACATTTTGCCATTTTCCGTGGCTGGTCATTGTTATAAACAGTCAAAGACACAAAACCCAACCCTTCAATAGTGCTTAAACAGACACACATCAGACAAACCAAAAAAGTAAGGGTAGACAGTACAAAAACATTGACAACTATTAAGATAAACTGAGTACCCAGGACATCTTGGCAATAATAAAATTTAAAAATTCAGTACATTGAATACTTTGACTAGTCAAGCATGGCATTGTAACATATATAAGTGGTAGTAGACGATTTTTTTTTTTTTTTTTCTCTGCAGGTGTAGTATAGTGTGGCTCGCTCAGGACTAAAGAAATTATACGAAAGGATGCTTGGGTGGTTTTGGAAGTAGAAGCAAGCATTGCAGCAAGGGCCTCCAGCCAGAAGGTCCAAGAGGGGTCAGTCTGATGGTGACAGGCATGGAGCGGTTGCAATAGGATGGTCAGGATATGAGTGTGAGAGGAAAATTTTCTGGTGGAAAACGTTTCCTTTTTTTTATTTAATAAAAGTTTCAGGAATTAAATGTTAAGTTTCTATCGAGTGATAAAGTTTCTTTTTTTATTTAATAAAAGTTTCGGGAATTAAATGTTAAGTTTTTAATGAGTGATAACGTTTCCTTTTTTCATTTAATAAAAGTTTCAGGAATTAAATGTTAAGTATCTAGAGTGATAACGTTTCCTTTTGTATTTAATAAAAGTTTCGGGAATTAAATGTTAAGTTTCTAACGAGTGATAACGTTTCCTTTTTTTATTTAATAAAAGGTTCGATAATTAAATGATAACTTTCTAACGAGTGATAACGTATCCTTTTTTATTTAATAAAAGTTTCGGGAATTAAATATTATGCTCCTCCTAACGAGTGATAACGTTTCCTTTTTTATTTAATAAAAGTTTCGGGAATTAAATGTTAAGTTTCTAATGAGTGATAACGTTTCCTTTTTTTATTTAATAAAAGTTTCAGGAATTAAATGTTAATTATCTAAAGAGTGATAACGTTTCCTTTTTTTATTTAATAAAAGTTTCGGGAATTAAATGTTAAGATTCTAATGAATGATAACGTTTCCTTTTTTATTTAATAAACGTTTCTGTTTCATTTATTTTGTCTTTTTAAATGCCACTCAAGCTTTACAATTTTGTGTTGTCTTCAAGATCTCTTATTTCTAAGGGTTAAATTCCCAGCGAAAAAATATTGTAGCACTCGATCTATATATTTATTGGTACAGCCCCACAAACTTCTCCAGGCACCGGCACTCATTACTTCGGTTTACTGCCATAAAACCGGTCATAGTATATGAAATTTAAGTCGGGAGTTTGGTTTAATTAGGCATTAAGGTAAATGCGAGAAAATCAAATAAATTGATGAAAAATTAAAACAGAATATTCAGGAAAACCAAACCATCTTGGGCTCAAAGAAAAGCCAACAATTTTCATAAAGCAATACTATGTTGGATAATAGTTTCATTTTTTGTGTTTATTCAAAGAAAATTACAAATTTTCAATCATGGGCTGCAATATGTGCATAGTATGATTCGAACTGTAGACAGATTGCTAAAAATATGTTTTATATTTCGTCAGTAATTTGATATAAAGTAAAGTATATTCTTACCATACTGGAGAGCTTATTTATTGGGCATCATGGACGATGGGCAAACTAAATTTTTTAAATTAATATAATTAAAATTCCATGGGCTATGCATGATTCGATCCCAGAACTGCTAGTACAGCAATTACGAGTTAGACAACACTAGGCCGCCCAGATCCCATATTATTTATGGTCAATCAACCTTGGAATATGAGGGTAGAGTTAGCATTCTTTTTAAATTAAATTAGACCTGATTAGAGTAAATTAGGAATTATAAAATTATGCAAATCTGATTTTTCACATATTGCCACCATAAAAACCATTTTTTATGGCTAATCAAAAACCGAACATTATTATAATTTGAATATATTTCACCAATTTAATAACTATTTAATAATAGATTAATCATAAAACCAAAATGTAACTTTTAATGTGTAACACATTTGGTAGGGAAGTTAAAACAAATTCTAGCTGTGCTCTCAGCTGTTAAATGTGAAAATATTCTACGTTCGAATGTGAAGATTTTGTTCTGACAGCTCTGAACCATGGTCTTTCATAATTGTAAGCTGTTTTCTTTTTTAAATTACGTTTAGTTAACAATTTTGCATGTTTGAAGTCCCAAGAAGTCTACCAATGGAATTTCTCCTTTTTTTAAATCAATTGTTTGACTTTGATCAGCTCCAGCTATTTTAAACAAAAGCTATGAGAGTTTTAATTATAATAATATAATAAGGGGGGGGGGCATTGGTGGCCGCAACGGTTTAGGCGTTGACACGGTGCTCATAACAGTAATGATTATGTAGCTATTGTTTTCCTCTTAAGGCCTTGCAATCGAGAAATATTTTTGCGATTACTACAAAAAACAAAATAAAATTGCCTCTTCGCCTCTTTGCAACATATGAAGAAATTCATTATTTTTCGTGGCCCACTTGACCAATTAATATCATTCAATTAATTAAGGTTTTTAGTCGAGATAAAAAAGTCAGTGTCACGAGCGGGATTTGAACCCACGATCTTCGGCACGATACGCCGCTACTCTACCACTTGAGCTATCGTGACTTCGATCCACTCGGGCACTAACTTCCCATCTCAACCTCAACTTTTGATTATTTATTTAACATTTATTATGAAGAAATTAACACATCCCATAATCTTGAAAGAGGAGAGAATGTGGTTAACATCCCATGACCAAAACATAATATTGACTTTGATATTTGAACTACTTAATAATGAAAACAATTATTGGTTTAACTTGCTTTTATCATTTAAGAATTGCTTCACTGTTCACTTTTTAATGTAAAATTGATGAATTTTTACAAAAACAAACAACTTTTTTGCAACAATACATTTGCTTCATAATTTTTAGTTATGTCATAATTTATTTCATGTTAAAACTTTACTTCCCATTTTCCTCATCAATTTCTCGAACTGGAGGAATGTGTACAATACTGATAAAATCAAGTCTAGTACTGTCATTTTTAAAATTTTCATTGTCTACTACTGAAACAAAAATGACATGTTTAAATAAATTATTTATCAATACAATTCTTTTTCAAATAACATTTTTGAGATAGGATTGTGTTAAAAAAGGGTATATTCACCAAGGATCCCTACTGGGAAAACCCTAGAGTCAAAAAGCTTGAGAGGAGAGGCAGCATAAACTGTGAACATCCTCGTAAGGTGTCCACTACTGGTACCTTATGCTTGTATTACAAATTATTTTTGTGTTTTGAAATATTTTGCGATCAAATGAGTAGTGAGTGTACTTACTAGTCTATAAAAGAAGCTAAAAATTGTAATATAACAAAATTAATGGACTTAAAATTTTAAAAAGAAGGCATTAGGAACTGAACTGAAAAAAAAATTGAAAGTTGAAGTTCATTTTTAGTCTGGCTTTTATTATGTATTAGACTGTCTCATTGTTTGTTTTCCACTAATGACAAGAGCGAAAAGCTAAAAAGCATCATACAGACTAAAACGGTAAGGATTGGCAGGCCAAAAATGATTGGAAGAGGCCAAGTTACAAGATTTTCTTCGTGAAGAAATCTCACAGTAAACTATTATAAAATCATATTAATAAAAATTGTCTTGTCGGGAGAATATGGAATTACACAAAAATTTGTCGTTCAGTATGTTAAGCTTTTTATACATCAAAACAAGGCAAAAAATCAAAGTTAAGTAAATTAAATCATTTCTCATCTTTGTGAGACCACTAACGTATATTGTCTATCGAATGCATTTCCTCTTCTTGCCATCTTCAGTGATAAGTCAGATTATAAGCAGGGTGAGACACCAACACAAACCCACTGATGAAAAAGGCAAAAAGCAAAAACACAACTGACGGATTAAAATGGTAAATATTGGCAAGTAAAAAATTATTGGAAATAATCAAGTTAAAACATTCCTCTTGAAGAAATTTTTTGATATACATTATGTTGTAATTATAAATACTATAGGTACATTGTTATAATAACATATATGTATAAAAAACTATCTTATTAGATGAATATAGTAATTAAATTATAATTTGTCATAAATTTTTTTTTTTGAACATTTTATATAACAATTAATTAAGGTTTTTAGTTGAGATAAAAAAGTCAATGGCACGAGCGGGATTCGAACCAATGATCTTCGGCTAGATACGCCGCTGCTCTACGACTTGAGCTATCGTGACCTTGATCCACTCGGACATCAACTTCCCATCTCAACCCCACCTTTTGAGTTTTCCCTCCTTTTTGCCATTTTTCAAATGTCGTATAATCGGATTGGATTCTCGGTGACAAATGAAATGAAAAATGGCAAAAAGAAGGGAAAACTCAAAAGGTGGGGTTGAGATGGGAAGTTGATGTCCGAGTGGATCAAGGTCACGATAGCTCAAGTCGTAGAGCAGCGGCGTATCTAGCCGAAGATCATTGGTTCGAATCCTGCTCGTGCCATTGACTTTTTTATCTCAACTAAAAACCTTAATTAATTGTAATACATTAATTGGTCAAGCGGACCACAAAATTAGTGAATTTTATATAACTAAAAATACATAAAAGTATGGTGAGGCCATGGCCTGTGGAGAATTTGAAAAAACATAATAAAATAATATTAACAAGGTTGTGAATAGGTCACACCCGTCTCATGAATGGTCTCCTATTAGCGGGTAGAAGTCAAAAACACTGCCCACTCTGTTGGAACCCAGTAACGGTGAGACACCTATTAGTAGACACCTATTAAGCATAACAGTGACTTCAAAGATAATCTTCTTGTACTTGGTACTTAAAATTGATAAATGCATATGGATACTTATAACCAACCACATGTGGTATATCTCCATTTTGCAGTGTGAATGTATTTATTAGCATGGGTGATGAGGTATGTCTGGGTGTGGCTGTGACTGAATATCGAGTAGCTCATAGACCCACCAAATTAGTATAGGTAATTACATATTTGATGTGTGATGTGAGGGACAGGTCACATCTGTCAAGGTTGTAATAATACTGCCGAGATGCTCCGACCTCTCCAATATGAATGTATTTATTAGCGTGAATGTTTTGTGTAAATGGACGTGGATGTCGAGGAATATCGAATACTCCACAAGCCCGTCAAAAGGAAATTAGTCTAACGGGTGAATGAAATGCTATAGATACTGTATGAATGTATTTATTAGCACAAATGGAGGGAAATCGGTAGGATTATGACTATCCTACTGACTTTTTATTTAGTTGTAGGGGCAGGACCTCAGTCGTGCACCTGTACTCTGAGCGCTGCCAACTGTAGATTAAGTAATCATTTTCTTAGCGTGAGTGGGTATTTGTTATTGAGTCTGTAAACGTTGAAGTATTTCTAACAAACCACGTGTGGGATGGTAGGAACAAGCATCAAGACACTCTGCTGTATGGTTGGTAGGAAACAAAATTAAAAGAAGTGATATAGTGAATGAGTAGAGATAAAGTTGAAATGAAACAAAGAAAAATGCGAGAAGCTGATAGCCGGCCAGGAAAAAAAAAATTAACTAATCTTTGACTGCCCCACGAACATGTATTGTCTATTGAATGCATTTCGCCTTCTTCAGTAAGACTAAAACAGCAAGGATAAGCAGGCCATAATGATTAGAAATGATCAATCTACAATATTTAAACACATCATTGACTATAGTCTATGGCTAATGGATGACATACTACATGTACATTGACTTTTGACAGATTTGATTCCTAGTATTTTTACATTCAAAAAGTCCTTCCTGTTAGCATAGGTTCATAACTATGTTTATCGATTCAGGTGGTGATGGCATTTGTATTCCTTTTGGTTTCCTATCCATCAGGAAATTTCAAGCGGTGTTAATGTCGTTCAGTTTGATGTGCTATGTATCAACAACAAATCTCCTTGGCATTATGGACTTTATCAATGAAGAACACCTAAGAGAAGTGAGTTTAATAGAGAAGTGGGTTTATTAGAGAAAAATGTAATCCATATTGCAGGGTGGAAGTGATTGGAACATCCTTGGAAGCAGTGGTTTCCAGTTGGTCATCACGTCATTCTTCATTGGCTACCTGATGTCAAGCATTCTCTCGGGAATAATGGTGACCCGGCTCAATAGTGTAATAATGATAAGTAGATGCATGCTGGCCAATGCTGTAATAACGGTCTTTACTCCGTATCTTGTCCGATCATCGAGTTGGAGCGGTTTCTGCTTAACCAGGTTCTCCCTCGGCATCTCGAGTGTAATAGCATTTACACATATCACTTTAAATAAATTTCGTAAGAAAACAATTTACTGAATTATAAAATTTTTTAGGGTTTCATTAATTCAAGCATTTTGGACATTCTTGCAAACTGGTGTCCCAAGATTGAACTTATTGTCACTGGCAATATTGTTTTCTCTGGTAAATTGAAATAATAAAAGCATTGAATAATTTTTTTAAACTATTAACTGTATTTAAATACAATAAAAAATCCTAATTATCATTTAGAGATTATATGTTTTGTTCTAGGCCACTATTTAGGAAATATTGTTTCTGCTGTTCTTAGTTCCACCATAGGTCAAAACGAAAATTGGCCTAATGTATTTTATGTCTCCAGTATCCTCTCATTTACTTCTGCTGCATTGTGGCACTTGTACGGTTGTGAAACACCTTATAAGTGTTCATATATTACCTTGGAAGAATTATTATATTTACAAGCGAATCTCAAAGATCTCTCCCTGTCAACGGTCTGTATAAATTATTTTGTAATGATCAATTTTTGAAAGTATTTGTTTCAACAGGAAAAGGTCATTCCTTGGAAGGGTATATTTCAAAATAATTATTTCATCGTAACAATGATATCGCACTCTGCGAATAATTGGTGTTTTTGGTTTCTTGTATTTGAAATCCCAATTTACCTCAAAGACGTCCTTCGAATAGAACCACATGAGGTAAGAATAATTATAAAAATTAAACAAGAAGCTCTCTAACTTAAATTAATCATTATTTTAGGTGAAGACACTTATCATTTTGCCCTATGCAATGACTTATGCCACTTCTTTCATAACAGCTTATACGCTTCAAATGTTTATCTGGGGGAATGTTACTAGTATCGAGAACTCAAGAAAGTTGTGTAATACAATTGGTAATAATTGCAAAAGTTTACTTCAAAATTGTATTTAAATGACAAGTCTGATTATTTTGGGCTCGCACGACTTTTCAGCTTTGTGGGGCTTGGTCTTCTGTTTCGCTGTCATTTGGCTTACTGTCACATCTTTCAGTTCTGTATCAATGTATGCTCTAGCCGTTGTATTGAACTACTACTCATTTTTCGGCCATGTAATAAACTACATCGACCTTTCTCCAAATTTCTGCGGGCTCTTAATAGGAATCGCCAATTGTCTTGGGAACATCCCGACTGCGCTTGGATACCTTTTCGTTTCCAAATTGGTCTCAGATACGGTAAAGAGCACACAGATAAGATGAGAAAATTTTTTTATTGTTTTTTTTTTTTTTCTAGTCTATAAGTGAAGAGTGGAACCCCGCCTTCATAATGAGTGCAGGTGCAGCATTTTTAGGAGGGCTGTTTTTCTTAGGAGGAGGCTCAGTTGAAGTACAACAATTTAACTACATTAACACACAAAAAATGTATAGATCAACAAGAACAAGTAGATCAAGTAAAATACAAATTTATTTATTTTTTAATTTGCTTTAAATACAAACATACAGCATTTACCAATTAGTTTTGTTTTTTCAGTGTTCAGCTTAAGAGAAAGCGTTAACTCTCAACCACAATCAGGTGTTACATTGTTAATTTAATTATCATAATCAAACCAGAAAAAAATATTTTCTGTTCAAATTTTTTAATAAAAATGTTTTAATTAAAAAAAAAGTTGCAGAATCAATAGACAGTATGAATGTACAAGAAGGTATATTGTTTTTGATTTTTTACTAATGGATAATTTATTTAAAATATTTTCCGTTTACAGCATCATCTGCCTCTATCATGAAAGAGAAAGGTAGTCAGCTTTATTGCTTTACAAATTACTGAATGGAGCTTCAAATCTCCTAAAATTAAGTCAGACTTGTAATTGTCAAACTTTTTATTTATTTTTTTTATTATTTTTTTTTAGTATCACCATTCAGAAAAATGGGAAGTGCTATTGGGAAAGTTATACCTTGTAAGAATATATCATTATTTCGTTTAATGGTTGCATCATGTTAAATAAATTTTACAAATTTAGATACCATGTTAAATCATTTGAAGACAAGGGGCTATTCTCGTAATTATGATTCTAACAAAGTTTACTGTTATATGCATCATTTATACAATTTCAATTTCTCTTTTTTATAGCAACCTTCATCAATTTGGAGTCTGAATTGTCGAGTAAGTAATCTCTTTAAAATTATTATGTAAAAAAATGGCAAAAAGGAGGGAAAATTCAAAAGGTGGGGTTGAGATAGGAAGTTAGTGTCCGAGTGGATCGAGGTGACGATAGCTCAGGTGGTAGAGCAGCGGCGTATCAAGCCGAAGATCGTGGGTTTGAATCCCGCTCATGCCATTGACTTTTTTATCTCAACTAAAAACCTAAATTAATTGTAGTATATTAATTGGTCAAGCGGACCGAAATTAGTGAAATTATGTAAACAAATCATGTGTTCTGCTATCAACTTTGATAGCATGGTTTGATCTTCACCTTTTAAAAATATTCTTACTAAACCAATACATTTACAATAATTAGCTTCTTAAAAGTTGTGTAATCTCTCTTTGTAATATGTATGTTGTATATATTATTCTATATACAATCGATAGATTTTTAAAAGTTGGATCTTTTGCAAAAGACCCACCGATAAAACATGTAAAAATGTTGGTAATGATATGTATTTTTCTTGAAAATCAATATATAATCTTAAGATTTGTCAGACCCATGATAGAAAATTCAAATAAAATATGATGGCCAAAATAGGGCAAAGAAAGGCAAAGGAATCTCTACAAAAAGTTCAAAGTATAGCAACAACTCTTTGCATCACTAATTATTTTAAAACAAAATCCACAGCCACAATGGAAAGTTTAAACCCTTGGCAATTGAAGGATTGATAATTCACCAAACAGCAGAAAGAAAGTCTTGAATAACTGTCCATACCAAATTTTAGATACTGTTAAAATAA
Source organism: Cimex lectularius (assembly GCF_000648675.2). Lineage (NCBI taxonomy): Eukaryota > Metazoa > Arthropoda > Insecta > Hemiptera > Cimicidae > Cimex > Cimex lectularius. The sequence continues at coordinate 241,573 of NW_019392887.1, read as the reverse complement.
CTGCTTGGATAAAACTATCTCTGACTTATCAGAGAAAATACTAGCCTTTTAAAATGTTTCAACTTAATTGAAAAAAGAGCTAAATGGAAGATAAAATGAAAGATGATAAACCTGGTGCTCTTCTGAGGTATACAGGCTCTGAGATAGGAAATGGGGTTTTAGGCTTAAAGAGGCCTAACTGTTTGTACCACATGGCCTTTAATTAACTTCATCACTAGCCATATTTTAAACCAAACGGCTGAACATAAAAACATGTACACATGAAATAACTAACAAATATCTCAGGGGCGCTGCAATAATAATACTATCAGATAGCTTGGTAGCTCTAAAAGCTCTCCAAGCCTACAAGATTGAGAACAGCATATACAAACCAAATCCATTTTGTGGGATAAAATATAGCCACATTAAAAAATAATTTGAATCTTTGATAACTAAAGACATGAGGCAAGCAAGAAGACTAATTTCAAAAACAACCTAACGGGTGAAAGAGTCCAACACAATAGAAAGGAATAAGAGATAAAATACTTTTAAAAATGGGACTTAAACTGATGACTAATGACAATTATTTCTTGAAGAGATAAGGCAACAGAATATATCCTAAGCAACTGCCCAGCAATAGAAAAGGACTATGGTACCAAGAAAGCCATTCTTGAGCAATGAAGATCTCAACACCATACAGCTGAGAATAATTTTCTACTCCATTAAAAACCACAATAGATGATAGCTTAAGTGCAAATGCTGCTACAACTATATAAAAATTATATTCACTATAATGGCCTATTTGCCATTCTAGCCGTTTTGTATTTGAATCCTGGCACAACCCATGGAAATTGAATTGGTAATAATTTGACAAATGTATTGTAAATTCGTTTTACTCCTCATCTGTGGACCTAAGTAGTAGTTGGACGTTGTGACCGCCTGTATAACAGGAATTACTTAACTTTACTTTTAATTAATTAAAAATATGACGCAGTTAATCATGATGTATTTAATAATTGCAGAAGGCCCGATAACACAGTCGACAGCAGTTGGTAAGCCCTCTTTGTCTATCTATACATGAATTAAAACTGACAGTTTCAATGTGAATTATATAATTTTATTTTGTTACAGTAACACCAATCATACACGACATGATCACTAACGCTTCTATGAAGCAATTGCAAATGGAAATTAATACATTACGTAAAAAATCATTGTATTCCAAATGTGAGTGGTTTTATTTTTCTGCATTTGATTTTTTAACAGAAAGCTATTTTTAGTTATTTTGTTTTCAATTTTTCTTTTCCAGTAATGAGGAGCAAACTAGCAGTAGCTTCTGATGGTAAGAATGTTGACATTAAATATTAAAATACGTATTTTTATTTATTTATTTTATTGTTATTATTTTATTTTATTATTTATTTTTATTTGNTTTCATTTAATATATTATTATTTATTTTTATTTGTTTATTTTTAATGAGAGTTCGCAACAGCAGAGGTTATATTACCCCTTGGGTATCAGTGTTTTTGAAAAAAAAAAAGAAGCCCATTTGTAAGTATGTTGGGTTCAAATGCAGGGTCACTGGATTCGAACTGGGAACCTTTATCTTACAGAGATGAGTGCTGTGTCAACACTTTAAGTGTTACGGCCACCGACGCCCCCTTTGTATTGTTATTGATTTAAATAGCACCTGGGCCAGATCAAAAGCAGAAAAGTGACAGTTCCTTTTTGCCTATCTTTCCACAGTTTTTACTTTATGTCCTGATCTGAATATCATTTTACAATCACATCAGATCGCTGAATTCTTTAACACCACTCTCCCCCTCTCGCCATTTTCTAAGCACTCAGTCATCAAATTCCAGATTGTCGTCTTTTCAAAAGGAAATCCTCAGGCTAGGATCTTATTACTTCTAAAATCCTCCAAAACCTTTCTAAAAAGCAGTAGTGCACATTACAATACCTAACCTAAACTGCAATAATTCACACAATCCTTAATAATCCCAATCCCACCCTATTCACCTATTTTACTTACAATTTTTGAACTCTTCCTTAAAAGACTAATTACAATATTTGATCCGCAAAACTTGATTTCCAATTTGGTTTTCTATCCTTCCATTCTACTATTCAGAAGGGTTTTAAAGTAGATGAAATCACATCCTCAGCTATAGAAATGTAATACTGCTCAGCTCTAATTCTGGACATTATGGAAGCATTTGACCGAGTGTGACACCTTGATGTCCTTTCCAAGTATGTATTCTCCCTCAACCCCAATTTTTCATGCACGAAGTCAGTCAATGTTGGTGTACCACAAGGAAGTATCCTAGGATTAATTTACACAATCTACACTGCTGACATAATCACACATTCTAATCTATCCAAACACTCCAACCCTACTCTAGAAACAGAAGCAATACAGAACACCTAGATCTCATGTCTGACTGGTGCATTTGATAGCAGATCAAGTTAAATTAGTAAACGTCAACACGTGATATTTACGCTCAGATGTAGGGATTACCTAATTCCTCCATCCAACCAAGTCTAACTATGGATCGACTTGGAACATACAAGAGTAAAAATACAAAAACAACACATTTTTACAATTTGTTAGCAAAATAATGCTAACAAAACACTCAGACCAATTGAACTTATGGAATCAAGCTGTGTGATCAGGCCAAATCCTCCAACATCCAATGCCAACCCTTTCAATCCAAATTCCTCTGCTGCATCCATAATGCTCCCTTCTAAGTCAGCAATCTAATGATTCTCAAAGACCTAGACATCCCTGGAAATGGAGAATCTGTTTACACTCTATCACTTAACGCATGAGTTCAGGCACTTTCCTCAATGTCCCACCATTGTATTCCACACTGTCGGAAGCGATGATGGCCTTGTCACCTTCTAACCTTACCCTATTCTAAATCCCAATTAAATGAAGGAGAGCGGTTCCAGCTCTGGCTGGCCTCTCTCCCCATCAACTCTGACAGATCTGATTTGTACATATGTACATGTACTAATTACTCTATGTATATTTTATGTACAGATAGCAATAAAGAAATATTGATTTAGCATTACTAAACTAAGTTATATCCTATTATACAAATGAAACTCAATTAGTATTTTATTATTAGAATTAATAAATTAAAATTAAATATGAACTGTTCAATACAAAAGAGATTTATTTTTAAGTTTTAATTATTTAAAAATCAAATATTAGTCCATTTTTTTGATGGGTAAAGGATTGATAGTGATTGAAAAATCATACATTTTTGTTTATTTGTATTATTAATAACAATGAAATTTAGTTGTGGTGGTAACTTTCATTATTTCTGATTACAGAGATGGTTGGAACAACTTCAGATTCACCCAAGGAACTTGATGATGGTTATTACTACCCAATTACAATTTGAATTATTCTTATATTTATTGAGATTTATTTAATGCTTTTATTGTTTGTTTTGTTGTATAATAATTATTTAATAATGTAGTGGCACCTGGATTAAATGAGAAGCTAACAAACCGAAGTAAGGAAAATATCATATTGTACTTTTTTCTTTTAATGGTTACGTATATCATAGTATGCTTGTCATGTATTTATTTTTTTAAATAATTAATGTGAAAATACATTCTTGTGTTTCTATATTGAATTTGGGAGGCTAATTTAAAAATTATTACTACAGAGGCATCCACATCAAAACAAATTTCACGCGAGTCACTGGTAAAACGAGGTAAATTTAATTGTACACTACCAATTTCTGCTTATCCAATTTTATATTAATGTTCTTGTTATATGTATTATTTATATTCTTGTAATACATAATGTTAATTCTGCTTTGAGTTTAAACATGGACAGTTTTACGTTAACTTTGAAATTTTATGTATACAGATCTATCTCTATTTAAACCAGAATCTCGTGAGGCATCTACATCAAAACAAATTTCACACGAGTCACTGGTAAAACAAGGTAAATTTAAATGTACACTACCAATTTCTGCTTATCCAATTTTATATTAATGTTCTTGTTATATTTTTGTGGTTTTATTATTTATATTCTTGTAATACATAATGTTAATTCTGCTCTGAGTTTAAACATGGACAGTTTTATGTTAACTTTGAAATTTTATGTATACAGGTCTATCTCTTTTTAAACCAGAATCTCGTGAGGCATCTACATCAAAACAAATTTCACGCGAGTCACTGCTAAAACGAGGTAAAATTAATTGTACACTACCAATTTCTGCTTATCCAAATTTATATTAATGTTCTTGTTATATTTTTGTGGCTTTATTATTTATATTCTTGTAATACATAACGTTAATTCTGCTTTGAGTTTAAAAATGGACAGTTTTATGTTAACTTTGAAATTTTATGTATACAGGTCTATCTCTTTTTAAACCAGAATCTCGTGAGGCATCTACATCAAAACAACTTTCACGCGAGTCACTGCTAAAACGAGGTAAAATTAATTGTACACTACCAATTTCTGCTTATCCAAATTTATATTAATGTTCTTATTATATGTTTTGTGGTTTTATTATTTATGTTCTTGTAATATATAATGTTAATTCTGCTTTGAGTTTAAACATGGACAGTTTTTCGTTAACTTTGAAATTTTATGATACAGGTCTCTATTTAAATCAGAATCTCGTGAAAAACTTCCAAAAATAGGTATGGGTGAATTCAGTCCATAGATTATTTTTATTCCAGAATTTAATAGACTTTTAGGCGACCATGTCAGCCAAGTCGTTAACATGAAATAATCTTGTTTCTTAGACCCTATGGTCATGGGTTCCATTCCCACTGTCTCCCTTCAAATTTTCTTTTTCACACCCCTTCCCCCAAAAATATGATATATGTATACAAACTATATGGAATCTGGCTAAAATAAAAGTAATGTATAAGTCCTTCAGGGGGCAGGGACACTTTTCCAGTTTTCTTTCTTCAATTTGATTTTTACGGTCTCATCATTTTTTTCCTATCTTAAATATTCTTTCTCCTTTTATTCCTTTTTGTTGTTATAGATTTTTTTTTTTTTTAATCTGTATATCTGTTTAAGATTCATTTAATTATAATTACTTGTAGTTATGGAATTTTGCAATATTATTTTATTTATATAATAAAAAGAAAAAAAAATACAGCTTTCTAAACTGAGTCTTTGTCCCCATGAAATTAAAGATTTTTGAATCTTTGATAGATTTAAAAAGTGGCCAGATAAGTACCAAGTATATAATTAACCTCTCGATTGTTGCCCCAACAAAGCAGGAGTCTTTGCTGCCCTCTGGGTCCTTTTTGGGCTGTTTTTGATTTGATGAGTATTACCAGACCAGAACCATCTCAACATAATCTGTCTGAAATTAGCAGATTCAACATAATCAAAACTCGTCCTTGCCCTAACCTTGCTCCTACAGGCTACCATTTCAACCAATTCATAGCCTACATCCTTAATCTAATTTCATTATAATATAAAGGGGAAGAAAGTTGAATTGTAAAATTTCTCTACATGTCTGATATTGAACTTGTAATTTGGTTATTTCTGATCACTTTTGGTTTGCTTATCCTCGCTGGTTCGATCTGTCACATAAGTTTCAGCATTACTACCCATGGATGGTGAAATATTTGACTGACCAAACCAGCAAGGGAAGATTTTTTATTTATTTTTATATAATTTTTTTATATTTAAGTTGGTATATCCATGATTGAAAATAAAATAAATTTAATTACTTAAGGTTTTTAGTTGAGATGAAAAAAAGTTAATGGCATGAGAGGGATTCGAACAGTGGGGTTGAGATGGGGAGTTGATGTCCGAGTGGATCGAGGTCACAATAGCTCAGGTGGTAGAGCAGCGGCGTATCAAGCCGAAGGTCGTGGGTTCGAATCCCTCTCGTGCCATTACCTTTTTTTCATCTCAACTAAAAACCTTAATTAATTGTAATGTATTAATTGGTCAAGCGGACCACGAAATTAGTGAATTTAATGAATTAACTGAAGTACACTTCACTAAAGCTCTCCGTCGCCATTTCAATTGTCGTTGAGAATCCAAACAGATTACACGACATTTGAAAAATGGCAAAAGGAGGGAAAACTCATAAGGTGGGGTTGAGATGGGGAGTTGATGTCCGAGTGGATCGAGGTCACGATAGCTCAAGTGGTGGAGCAGCGGTGTATCTAGCCGAAGGTCGTGGGTTCGAATCCCTCTCATGCTATTAACTTTTTTTCATCTCAACTATAAACCTTAAGTAATTGTAAAGTATTAATTGGTCAAGGGACCATGAAATTAGTGAATTTAATAAATTTAATTATAATTACTGATCTAGAAATAATTTGTACTCAGCCAAAAATTCACTCACCCCAACTGATTTATTTTTTAAATTTATTTAAATTTGATCATTGCACATTGCACTTTATGATAATAAAGTAAATATTAACACAGAATTATGAGTTCAATGTGGAAACCATTATATGAATTTCTGATTATTAATCATATAATAGATAGCTCTAAATCATAGCTAGATGTTTTACCAAAAGTTGAAAGTAAACATTGAAATTAGAAACACCAATTCAATGTTATAATTATTACGTAAATGAAAAAAAATATATGTATATATTCATATAGGAGTGTATCTGACAAGCTACTAGAAGAAGGTATGGATGATGTAAATTCACAAATATTAATACTTCATAAAACAATCCATCATCATTTTAGATTTTGCATCCCCTGAAATTGTAGTACATATTTTAATTAAAATGTGCAAATTATTATGTCAATTATTGATTTTTGATACAGATCGATTCAAACCAAAGTTGAAAGTGCGTTCAATATCTAAAGAGCCATTGGAACAGTTACAAAAAAAAGGTATGAATGAATCAATATTACTATATGTAATAGCATTATAAAATAATCCATGTTACTTTGCATCCACCAAATTTGTAATATTTTCATTTTGCCAATGATGTTTGACTAGGAGCATTTGTTCATTCCATGTGATATTGAGAATAACCCCGTTATATTTAGTGGTCTGATTGACCAAATTACTTCTGTAAATTAATTAACATTTAAGGTTTTGGTTGAAATGAAAAAAGTCAGTGTCACGAGCGGGATTGGAACCCACGACCTTCGGCTCGAATCCTGCCACTTACTGACCACTGAATATACCTGATAAAAGTACAAGATAGACAAAGTTGTGTTAGAAATTATAAATGATGGTGTGTGTGTGTTCAATCCTTTTTAAAAAAGATGGTTCCTACTCACATTAAGTTGTTTCGCAACAATCCGGATTTCGAGCCCATTAGCTCATCGTCAGGTTGAAGGGTTTCCACAAACACGTCTCTCGACATGAATTGTAGAAGTGAACCCGCTGATACCCCCGCCAACACGACGTTCCAATGAGGAGCTGGGTTTTTAATGGCGGCTCAATTTGAACGTGCGAAAAGCGGGAATTATAACACAAATAACAATTTTAATAGTAAATACTGTAAGAAATTAATTGTAAATTAGTGATTAAAGATTAAAAAAAAATAACAATGAAATAATCAGAATAATACCTTAATATTATTAAATTATTATAAAACATAATAATAATCAGAATAATTAGTTTAATTATTTGGACGTTTAATATTATTTATATACATATTTAAAATGGGAGGTAGATCAAAATCTGTTATATTATTAATGCATTTATCACCATGTTCAATTTTACATTTTTTAATTTCAAATTTCTCAAACCAATCTACTTCTCTCCCTTTGTTGAAACTATGTAACACGTGTATTTAAATTTGAATTGAAATTATGTTTTGTTTCTTTTATATGGTCCTTGAATTCCGAAAATTTGTTCGACTTAGGCAAATGTTCTTTCACTCTCGTTTTTATTTCCCTACTGCTTTGACCTATATATTTAAAATTGTCCATAATAAATAACCTAATAATCAAATTGAGTGCCATTAAAAACCCAGCTCCTCATTGGAACGTCGCGTTGGCGGGGGTATCAGCGGGTTCACTTCTGCAATTCATGTCGAGAGAGGTGTTTGTGGAAACCTGACGATGAGCTAAAGGGCTCGAAATCTGGATTGTTGTGGAACAACTTAATGTGAGTAGGAACCATCTTTTTTTTAAAAAAGTTGTGTTATGTTCCTATTAGCAAACAAACGACATGGTCAAATCTAACTCTAGGCTAATAATTTTCAGTTGGATCTATTTCATAATTTATTGTGTTCTATGAAAAATATGTTTGTATATATTGTTATTAAATATGGAAATCAGTTTGTTTATTAGTGATTTTTATTGATTGCTGATCAATCCAAATTAAAGTTTGATCTTCCTTTGAGTGAAGAGTCACCAGAAAAGCTACAAAAAGAAAGTATGAATAAATTAAATTCACAAATAAGAATTTTGTCAAATAAACCGTTTTCCTTCTGCCTTTAATATCTATTGAAATCACAATATTTTCATTTAAATTAGAAAATCATAATAATAATAAAATATTGATGTTTAATGATGATAGATCAATCCAAAATTAAGTTTGATCTTCCTTCAACATCTGAACAACTATCACCAGAAAAGTTACTAAAAGAAGGTATGAATAAATTAAATTCACAAATAATAATTTTGTCAAATAAACAGTTTTCCTTTTGTCTTTAACATGTATTAAAATCATAATATTTTCATTTAAATTAGAAAATCATAATATTAATAAAATATTGATGTTTAATGATTATAGATCAATCCAAAAGAAAGTCAGAAATTCCTTCAACATATGAACAACTATCACCAGAAAAGTTACTAAAAGAAGGTATGAATAAATTAAATTCACACATAATAATTTTGTCTAATAATCTGTTTTCCTTAAACCTTTAAAATCTATTAAAATTGTAAAGTTTCATTTAAATTACAAAATCACAATATTAATAAAATATTGATGCTTAATGATTATAGATCAATCCAAAAAAAAGTCAGAAGTTCCTTCGACATCTAAACAACTATCACCAGAAAAGTTATCAAAAGAAGGTATGAATAAATTAAATTCACAAATAATAATTTTGTCTAATAATCCATTTTCCTTATGACTTTAACATCTATTAAAATGTAATCTTTTCATTTAAATTAAAAACTCATAATATTAATAAAGTATTGATGTTTAATGATTATAGATCAATCCAAAATAAAGGGTGAAGTTCCTTCGACATCTAAACAAGAATCTCCAGAAAAGTTACTAAAAGATGGTATGATTAAATTAAATTCACAAAATAACATCATAAAATTATCTATCTTCATACTAGATTTTGCATTCAGTGATATTGAAGTACACATTTTAATTTTATCATGGAAATTATTATGTCAATTACTGATTTTTGATGGTTACAGATCAATCCGAAACAATGTTAAAAAAAAGCAAAACAAGATTATTTTATATTTAAATTTGTTTGCTGTATATTATGCTAACAAGGGCAATTAAAAAAAAATGTATCTAAGTTGTAGGATATCAAAAATAATTTTAAAATAATTCAAAACACTTACCAATTTTAAACAAATAAGTACCAATAATTCAAGTTTTTTCTTGGCTTTAACTTGGCCAGGCTTAGCCAAGTAATTCAAGTTCAAATACTATATTTCTTTTCCAGATTTCTTTTTAACATTTCTCCTTTTTTTTTTTTTTAAATTGCAAATTTTATCTGGACAAAGCATAACACAATTAATTTTTATGACGTATTGTTGCAGTGTTAAATTACACTTTTAATAACGTGTGGTGATTAGTGACCGTTAATCGATTTCTAAATAAACTTTTAATAACCATTGTTTTTTTCATTTGGTCAATAAATGCAAGATGGTTACAATTGCTGTACAGTGTACACTATCGTATTCTAACTTTTCTGCATTAACGCTTCTCCAAATGCTGAATAATATGTTAATTTAATTTGAACAATCCATGCTTTCAGGGCCATCAAAGCAACAGCGTCAAGAGAAGCTGCTGAAAAAAGGTACTAAAAAATAGAAAAAAACAAACAAATTGAAAACATTTCATTGTTATATTATTAATGATTACAGATCAATCCAAAACTAAGCTGGAAGTTCTGCCAGACATTTATGGTAAGTACACTTACTTTAGATAAAAATTATAAATCAGTTTATTCTCAGGTTTAATTGAAATTTGAAACACCAATCATATTACAGTAGTTTTAATAAGAAAATTATTGTCTTAATTAAATAAAAAATAAATTACAGGGCCTTCTACCTCAAAGAAAGAATCACAAGAGAAACTGCCAAGAAAAGGTATAGATGAAACTTACAAATAATAATCTTTCAAAAATTAATCATATTTTTATCATCCTTGTTTTGTATTTGTTCATTACCAAAATTGCTACATTCTTACATCTTATGTTTAAATGGTTGTGTGTAATAGTACTAACATTATTTTATGAAAAACATATACATTTTGTGTTTCAACAGATCTATCTAAAACAAGTTTGGGAGCTGTGCCAATACATGAAGGTAAGTTTTGTTGAATTGAAATATTTACAGAATTACGCTTATGACTATTTTCGGCAAGATGCGAGAATCATTCACTTCAAGTTTTGGCAGTATGGGGTCAGACTTTACTCCTTTCTGGCCCACCACTGAAATTAGGCTTTACGGGTTTTCAACAGTAAAGCGGCCCATAGACAGTCAATATTATTGTACAATATAGATTGCACAATAATTTGAGGGTTGCCCTTTAACATTCAATAATATTGTACAAAATTTGTTTGTGCAATGAACTTGAATAGTTTGAAGGCGATATTGAAGTTTGTGCAATATTTTGTTACTACTTGTTGACTGATATTGCGCAATAATGCCAACAGACAGTGCAATATTTTTCAGGTTGTATAATATATTTTCAACTTTTCATCAATTATGCAATGCATTGCACAAACTTTCAATATCGTCTACACACGATCAATTAAATTGCACAACCCAAAATATTGTGCAATAATATTGATTGTCTATGGGCCGCTTTAGGTCCTTTCAGCCTCCATTCACTCAAGTAGGGTGGTAGAGCACTCAATATTCCTCTAACATCCTTCACAAATAACTAATCTAGTTGAAGGTTGATCGGGTACTTAGTATTCCACCATCACCATATCACCCTGTACATTCACACTAATAAATACATTCACTATCAATATGCACAAAACAAGTTACTCATTAATATACAATTAGTTTAATATACAATTAAACAGCTCTTTTTCCTCCAAAAATTGGAACAGGGGACCAAAATTGTCATGGCCATGCTGAAGCACAATTCTCATATTGAGTGGCATTCCTATACACTCTGTATATAGAGCCAAGGAATGACACTCTTAAATAGGACACATTGACCAACCTTTCTCTACATGGCATACAAATTCGTGACCTTTGGCCCAAAAGTGTCTATGTGTAAACCTGGCCTTTTCTTATTCAGATAAGGCTGATCCCTCTTCTACGATTCTTATCCTCTGAAAGCCACCCATCAATTGTGCTCTTAAAAAGAGGTGCTTTTCTGCTGATCGGACCCACTGATGCTGCCATTCATTTTGACCAAATTTGTTAAGGCCAGATCTTGGTGGTCATCTGGAGATTTGGATGTCCTGGTTTTAGCCACTCCCCTCAAGGGCTATGGATCTGCCAGACAATCTCCGCCGTTTTATTGAGACTCTCTAATTCAGAGTATTTTCTCAGCAAGAGCAAAAGGAGAGGGTTCATGGAGGACCTGTTAAGAACAGTAGTAACCACTCTCAGAAAGTTTGAATAGATGAGGTAGGCAAAGCTCCATTGTCTTGATTCACCCCAAGTGCCAAATTGTGCTTCGTGATTCACACGACATACATGTTACATGCCACACCATGTGTAGATGAAGTGAAAACCATGTACCTTGATAAGTTGTGTTGAAATAAAAATATTAGTTTTGTTGTAATTATGTTACATTTCAATGTAACAATAATTAACTTAATTTTTGTAATTTATTTCTCCAGGACCATCTACGTCAAATCAGGAATCTCATGAGAAGGTACCACAACAAGGTAATGGTTCAATAATCAAAAAACATTTACATTTATAATAAGCTATTAATATAATATAATAAGCTATTGTTACGACTATTAGTTCTTCTGCCAATATTATGTTTCAACTGAAATTTTTTAACTATTGATTCCAGATCAATCTAAACCAAGGCTAGAAGTATTGCCAAAACATGATGGTAAAGTTTATTTATATTTGAACTATCAATCGTCATTTTCAATTTATGTTAATATAAAAAATTGAATGCATACAGGACCATCTACATCAAAGGAAGAGCCTCAAGAGAAGCTACCAAAAGGAGGTATGGATCATTATTTGACAAAATGGTTATACACCAATCAGCATTGTTTTCTACAACAGAGAAAAAACAATTTTTTTCTTTTCATTTCATTCATTTCTGGTTGCTTAACTTAGAAACTCTTGTTTTTCCTTACAAACACTCGATCAAGGGATGATCTTAAAAAAAAGCAAATTCAATTGTACTGCAAAGCTTTCGGTCATCGTCAGGGCAAAACAATCTTATATATAGTAGATGATGGGGTTTGGTCTGCGAGTTGGCGAACTCATGTTGAACTTTTTTTTCTTCTGTTTTTTGAACTTTTTTTTTTTAGTTTTTCATGAAGATGGCGTAATGCCGAAACGCGTTTGAATAACTCAAATAAAAAAAAATCCCGCGAGTGAAGACAGACCCAGTAGTGTTCAACATGAATCTTAAATATGTCTATAGATTGACATATTTTTTTACTGTCGCACAGTTTTGCAAATAGAAATTACTTTCATTCGCGGTATCGTCACTAAAAAAAGTTTTTTTTTTGCTGATAAGCTCAGTTAAGTGTTTTGTTCAGAGATGCCTGATTAGAATACTCCCCTTTTGAGTGGAAGGGCTTCTTCTGGATTTTATGGTTACAGGGTTTCTACTAGGCCAAGAGTTAAAGTTCACAAAATTTCCATGTTACATATCCGAGTTAATAATCAAGTAATAGCAAAATAATCCTGATTCAACGCCGTACAAGAACGTTTAGTTGATTTCACTAAGATTTGTCTTCCACCTTTGTTCATTAAATTCACTAATTTCGTGGTCCGCTTGACCAATTAATATATTACAATTAATTAAGGTTTTTTAGTTGAGATAAAAAAGTCAAGGGCACGAGCGGGATTCGAACCCACGATCTTTGGCTTGATACGCCGCTGCTCCACCACTTGAGCTATCGTGACCTCGATCCACTCGGACGCTAACTTCTCATCTCAACCCCACCTTTTGAATTTTCCCCTGCTTTTTGCCATTTTTCAAATGTCGTGTAATCGAATTGGATTCTCGGCGACAAATGAAATGGCCACGGAGAGCTTTAGTGAAGTATACTTTATTATTTTAAATCATTAAATTCACTAAGTTCGTGATCCGCTTGACCAATTAATATATTACAATTAAAATTCAAAAGGTTGGGTTGAGATGAGAAGTTAGTGTCCGAGTGGGATCGAGGTCACGATAGCTCAAGTGGTAGAGCAGCGGCGTATCTAGCCGAAGATCGTGGGTTCGAATCCCGCTCTTGCCATTGGCTTTTTTATCTCAACTAAAAAACCTTAATTATTTGTACATTAAACTGGGCCTAAATAAACAATTTTCCAAACATTACCAGTAGGACAGTGTTTTCTTCTATTTATGAAGGACTCCCTTGGAAGAGGAAAGGCCTATCTGACAAAATGACTTTTTAGTGTAAAAAGGTTCTTTTAGACTCCCTTTGAATGATGGTGTCATCTGTAGGTCGATATACGAATTTTTACGGCTTCAGTGAACACGTGTCCTGAAAAAAGATCTCTTCACACAGAATTTTGATCTCCCGTCTCATCTTCTGCACCTTTGTTAAAAAAGCAAAAGTAAAAAGTTAATGTGAATGAGTTCATATAAAAACTAAAAGGTTAGATGCTAGGAAAAAATATTTAGGCCATCAACGTGTCCTCAGACCTGGAAAAAGCCTGCCAGACCCTAATTCTAAAAAAAGTTCTGTGCTATAGTAAGCGTTGTTTTTTTCTTGGTGTTTTCGTTAGATTGGTTAAAAATTATAATAATACAATAAATTATAATTATTATTGCATTTCTTTCTGTCCAGTTTTAGAGGTGCTCATTAGCCAAACTGTTACTTGTAATATGTGTAGGCCCCTGATTAATTGTCTTGTACCAATCTTACTTTGTATGACGATTTAGTTGGGTATAGCTGACACTTATTGGTTATATGACTCATTCATTTTTATACACAAGATGTTCTGAAGAGGGCGCACGTAAGGCTTGAAAAGTGCATTAAATGTGAATTTATAAGAGGCCGGTTGTTTTCGATCATCAAAACCTCAAATATTCAGCATGAAATAATTTGATATTTTTATTTTTTGGGGGATTTAGTTTGACAAATTTACCTCGGTGTTCTCGAAATAAGCAACTTGTACTTAGCAAGGAAAAAGATTTATCTATCCGTTTGTTAAAAGACAAGTCAGAACTTGAGGGAATTTAAGTAGACGATTAAGGTCGATTTTCCGGCCGAAACGATTTCAGGGAGGATCAAGTGTGAAAAAGGTTTCCTGAAATCCTTGTTCATTGGAATTGGCTGCGGATAATTGCCGAATATGGCCGTAATGAAATTGCCTCCAGGTCTACCAAAGCGGAAAAAAAACGGCTAAAAAGCCAAATCTAAACCTAAAAGTGAAGGGAATAAAAAACACAACTTCAGATACTTCGGATTATGCGAATACTTCAGTCATGAATCATAAATGATCTTATCTCCATCAAAAATATTTTGTCGATTCATGACGTCGGAATCTTGGTTTCGGAATTTGTTATTTCACTTTAATTTCCAAACTAGAATCCAACTAGATATAAATTGTAATGGTCAGGATTTTTAAATTAAAGCTTGAAAATATAATTTCAAAAGAAAAAAAATTTTGCTACCCCTTCTCACATTAATCTCTTCGATTTGTCTGGTACGACTAATCTCGCTGTTTTGATCAGTTAATCACGTATCTTTCGCGTTTTTCTGTTTGTTTAATTCGAAAGCAAATTTTTAGAAAAAATTGAGATAGATTTGATTTCCGGTGACTTTTTTGGTAACAATAAGAGACAGCAAGTATAGCATAAGGATGATCGGGGTCAAGATACACAAATAAACCCGCAGGCCGCACACATTGTGTACAATAAAGCATTGTTATAGACACGAATGAAACTTACTGGGCTTATTTTTTATGAATGGGAACCTAATTAACAACAAAGAGACGAGAAAGGAAAATGTCAGTTGAAAGTATAAAGTATGAAAAATTCACTCAAGTTTTTTCGCAAATAACTTTCAACCCCTGGACCGTGAGGCAATCTACAATTACAGTAAACAAAATTTTAGTTTTCTCTTTGTTATACTATCATCCCCTTCAAAATCAATCGTTTTTATAAAATAGATTAAACGGTTCTGGAATGTAAATGGATTTTATTGGAAACTCGACATCAAGACTTTCATTGATGGTTTAAAAGTTTTAATTTTGAAAGATTCCATTATAGTTTTACATCTGTAATTATTTGATCGATTATTTGGCTGATTGATGCATTTTATATAATTTTCTCGATTGTTACAATATTTGAAAATAGTAGAGATTGCTACCGCGTTCCCACCTAAGATTTTATTAATTAAAAAACAATTATATGGCCGTCTATCATCGTTACAGATCGTTTGATTAAGATCAGCAATGTTTGATATTTCTGTCACCGTTCAATTAAAAATTTTAGTTTTTTTCTTTGTCATACTATCTCTCATTTAAAATCAGAATCAGACGTTTTTATAAAAAAAAAAAATGCTTCTGGAATTGAAATGGATTTTATTGAAACTGGCCAGCATGACTTTCATCGATGGTTTAAAAGTTAAATATTTGATTTTGAGAGGTTGTATTATAGTTTTAAATCTGTAATTATTTTTTCAATTCGATGGCTGGCTGAAGTCTTATATATACTTTTCTCGATTGTTACAATGTTTGAAAATAGGAGATATTGTTACCTATCCGGAATAAACGTGAAAAGCGGCAAATTTTAAAAGCAAAAGGAAATAAAAAATCGTTACCTGTTAGAATTACACTGATCTAAGCCTGTAGAGCTTTTTCTGCGATATTCATCAGATTTTAATCATTAAAAAAAAATTATATGGCCGTCTATCATCGTTACAGATCGTTTGACTAAGATCAGCAATGTTTGATATTTCTGTCATCGTTCAATTAAAATTTTTAGTTTTTTTCTTTGTCATACTGTCTTTCATTCAAACTTAGACGTTTTTATAAAAACACTGTTTCTGGAATTGAAATGGATTTTATTCGAAACTGGCCATCATGGCTTTCATCGATGGTTTAAACGTTAAATATTTTATTTTGAAAGCTTCTATTATAGTTCTAAATCTGTAATTATTTTTTCAATTCGATGGCTGGCTGAAGTCTTTTAATACTTTTCTCGATTGTTACAATGTTTGAAAATAGGAGATATTGTTACCTATCCGGAATAAACGTGAAAAGCGGCAAATTTTAAAAGCAAAAAGAAATAAAAGATCGTTAGCTGTTAGAATTTCGCTGATCTAAGCCGGTACAGCTTTTTCTGAGATATTCATCTTTCCCACATAAGTTTTTAATCATTAAAAAAAAATTATATGGCCGTCTATCATCGTTAGAGATCGTTTGAATATGATCAGCAATTTTTTATATTTCTGTCATCGTTCAATTAAAAATTTTAGTTTTTTTCTTTGTTATACTGTCTCTCATTCAAAATCAGACGTTTTTATTTAAAAAAAATGTTTCTGCAATTGAAATGGATTTTATTGGCCACCATGACTTTCATCGATGGTTTAAAAGTTAAATATTTGATTTTGAAAGGTTCTATTATAGTTTTAAATCTGTAATTATTTTTCAATTCGATGGCAGGCTGAAGTCTTATATATACTTTTCTCGATTGTTACAATGTTTGAAAATAGGAGATATTGTTACCTATCCGGAATAAACGTGAAAAGCGGCAAATTTTAAAAGCAAAAAGAAATAAAAGATCGTTAGCTGTTAGAATTACGCTGATCTAATCCTGTAGAGCTTTTTCTGAGATATTCATCGTTCCCACCTAAGATTTTAAGCATTAAAAAAAATTATATGGCCGTCTATCATCGTTACAGATCTTTACAATGTGCGGTAATGTCAAAATTTAATAGACAAAGCCCACAGGCTGACTAAGATTATTAATGTTTGATATTTCTGTCATCGTTCAATTAAAATTTTTAGTTTTTTTCTTTGTCATACTGTCTCTCATTCAAAATTAGACGTTTTTATAAAAAAAATGTTTCTGGAATGGAAATGGATTTAATTGAAAACTGGCCAGCATGACTTTCATCTATGGTTTAAAAGTTAAATATTTGACTTTGAAAGGTGCTATTATTGCCATCGATGGTTTAAACGTTAAATATTTTATTTTGAAAGCTTCTATTACAGTTCTAAATCTGTAATTATTTTTTCAATTCGATGGCTGGCTGAAGTCTTTTATATAATTTTTTCGATTGTTACAATGTTTGAAAATAGGAGATACTGTTACCTATCCGGAATAAATGTGAAAAGCGGCAAATTTTAAAAGCAAAAGGAAATAAAAGATCGTTAGTTGTTAGAATTACGCGGATCTAAGCCTGTAAAGCTTTTTCTGAGATATTCATCGTTCTTACCTAAGAATTTATTGATTTAGAAAAAATGAAATAATTATAAGGCCGTCTATTATCGTTACAGATCTTTACAATGTGCGGTAATGTCAAAATTTAATAGACAAAGCCAACAGGCTGATTAAGATTAGTAATGTTTGATATTTCTGTCATCGTTCAATTAAAATTTTTAGGTTTTTTCTATGTCATACTGTCTCTCATTCAAAATTAGACGTTTTTGTAAAAAAAATGTTTCTGGAATTGAAATGGATTTTATTGAAAACTGGCCTGCATGACTTTCATCGATGGTTTAAAAGTTACATATTTGATTTTCAAAGATTCTATTTTAGTTTTAAATTAGTAATTATTTTTCAATTCGATGGCTGGCTGAAGTCTTTTATATAATTTTTTCGATTGTTACAATATTTGAAAATACTAGAGATTGTTACCTATCCGGAATAAACGTGAAAAGCGGCAAATTTTAAAAGCAAAAAGAAATAAAAGATCGTTAGCTGTTAGAATTACGCTGATCTAAGCCTGTAGAGCTTTTTCTGAGATATTCATCGTTCCCACCTAAGATTTTAATCATTAAAAAAAAATTAAATTATTATATGGCCGTCTATCATCGTTACAGATCGTTTGACTATGATCAGCAATTTTTTATATTTCTGTCATCGTTCAATTAAAACTTTTAGTTTTTTTCTTTATCATACTGTCTCTCATTCAAAATCAGACGGTTTTAGAAAAAAAAAATAATTTCTTGAATTGAAATCGATTTTATTCGAAACTACCCATCATGGCTTTCATCGATGTTTTAAAAGTTAAATATTTGATTTTGAAAGGTTCTATTATAGTTCTAAATCTGTAATTACATTTTCGATTCGATAGCTGGCTGAAGTCTTTTATATAGTTTTTTCGATTGTTACGATATTTGCAAATAGTAGAGATTGTTACCTATCCAGAATAAACGTGAAAACCAGCAAATTTCCTTTGAAAGGAATATAGAAAAGAACGTATTAGCTGTTAGAATTACGCTGATCTAAGCCTGTAGAGCTTTTTTTAAAGTTTTCATCGTACCCACCTAAAATTTTATTAATTTTTAAAAAAATGTTAATTATGTGGCCGCCTATTATCTTTACAGATCGTTACAATGTGCGGTAATGTCAAAATTTAATAGACAAAGCCCACAGGCAGACTAAGATCAGCAATGTTTGATATTTCTGTCAACGTTCAATTAAAAATTTAACGTAATGTTTTGACCAGATTCGACCCGTGAAGTGAAGCCGTCCGGCAGAAAACAATGTTCGAAATGCGGTAAGCTTCATGAATATTTGAAATTTTTGAAAATATCTTCAGATTAGGACTGATCTTTCTTCAACGACTAATACAAACAGCAGATAAATAAAATATATCCAATCATTATTTTAAAATCAGACAAACATAAACCATTTGTTTCAACTTTTTTACAACAACACTTTTTCGTTTTAGGAAAAGGCTCGAGACGTCGGCTAGACGAAGCAGGCCCTTCCAGACCTAAAGGTGAAATATTTTGTTTTCTGTAGACATTATCACGGGTGTAACTTTTTATCATGTGTTTTATTTCAAAACCCGGCTTACTGTAGACGTTGATCTTTTACCTGGGAAGCTAACCGGGTCTTTAGGGACGATTATTTCTGAGTTTGAGATTATTTCCTTGGATCTGGTCCAATCTGTCGAGCGCTTGATGGGCAAACTAAACGGAGCCAGTAGTTCCCAAATCCATCGTGCTCTCAAATTTGACTCGCTGCAGTTTACTTATATTATAAATCTGAAATTTCAAGTATGCAAGTTTATTTTCATATTTTGCATTTTCTGTATTTTTTCTCTCAAAATACTATTTTCCTGACCACTCTTATTTTTCTTTGGACATTATCACTCATTCTACATGTCTTGTTAAGTCTAACTTTTGTTCTTTGTTTTCTTCATCGTACCGCTATATTTTCACTACTGATAAATCAGTACTGCACCGGTGTAAAATGGAGTTTCTTATGGATCGCAAATGAAAGTTTTGAGAGGCCGAAAAACTTGGTTCCTATCTCATCATCCGTCTAATAGTCCAAAATACTTTTTTAGAGTAACCGTTTTTTCAAAATCTAAGTACTATTTCTGTTATCAGCAGTTTTATAAATTCATCACTTGTGTCCATTTCATTAGGTTCTTCCATTTTTCTAATTTCACTTATTAATTTACTTTTTTCATTTTGAACTTTCCAGGTGATCCTGGCCCGCCTATTCTCGTCATATGGCTTAGAACAGCACATGAAATTAGATAAAAATTCGATAACAGAAAGTGTCATATGGAAAAAATGAGACGAGGTTAACTGAACAAAAACAGCGAGAATGGGTGGACCGAGATCAGATACGATTAAGCTGCTAAAAACTCGCTAGTTAATCAACTAACTTGACAATTTTTTTCTTTTTATAATTTTACTTAATAGAATATCATACGATTGTTTTGTTAATGTTAATCTGTAAAATAAGGAAAAAAAGGTTTAGATAATTTGTAATTTATTCTTTTACCGTTTATTTTGCTATACTCCAAGAATGTTGCAAAGTTAGATAGCATTGCTATTTTTTAATAATTTATTTAACGAATTTACAAAGAAAATTCATCCGCGTAAGCCTTTACACGACTTCCAACTCTGCATTTGGAAGGACTATCAACTTTTCACAAGCTTATCATGTACATTTTTGAAATTTCCGCAGGTTTTATAATTCCTTTTGATATTCAGTTGTTTTTCCAATATTCAAAACAATCTTAGGTTTTAATTTTTGCGTATGATTTTCTTAATCATATGTCCATTTGGTCTGATAGTCTGTACAACAAATGAGCTTTCACCTACTGTAGCTGAAGATATGCCCATGGATAATTATAATCCTTCTCTCGAGTTTGTATTAAAAAAAATATACCTACAGTTCAAAATATGAAATCGTTTTTACCATGATTTTAAAAATTTCAATTAAGATGGCCTCATTTATAACTTATACTCTATTGATTGGGATTAATTACCTAAGGGCACAGCATTAAATCATGCGGTATCATTATTCTATAAAGCAATTCAATCTCTGTTGGATCAATTTGTTCACCAAAAAAAATTCGCTAATCCTAAATTCCCGATACACTTTACCAATCAATGAAAAAAACATTATAATAAACAAATATTGGTACACAAAAAATATAAAAGAAAAAATCTTTCTAGTGACTACACTAAATTTTCTCGTTTGAGAGCCCAAAATAAAGCTTGAATCAATTTGTTCGCCAAAAAATGTTCACTAATCCTAAATTCCCGATACACTTTACCAATGAAATAAAAAAGGATTATGATGAACAAATATTGGCAAACATAAAATATAAAAGAACAAACCTTTCCTTTGACTACACTAAATTTTCTCGTTTAAAGAACCCAAAAGAAAGCTTGGATCGATTTGTTCGCTAAAAAAAGTTCACTAATCCTAAAGTCCCGGTACACTTTACCAATGAATTAAAAAAAGATTATAATAAACAAATATTAGCACAAAAAAAATAAAAGAACAAATTTTTCTAGTGACTACACTAAATTTTCTCGTTTAAAGTACCCAAAATAAAGCTAGGATCAATTTGTTCGCTAAAAAAAGTTCACTAATCCTAAATTCCCAATACATTTTACCAATGAATTTAAAAAAAATATAATAAACAAATATTGGCACACAAAAAATATAAAAGAACAAATGTTTCTAGTGACTACACTAAATTGTCTCGTTTAAAGAACCCAAAATAACGTTCGGATCAATTTGTTCGCCAAAAAATGTTCACTAATCCTACATTCCCATAACACTTTACCAATGAATTAAAAACATTATTATAAAAAAATATTGGCACACAAAAAATATAAAAAAACAAATCTTTCTAGTGATTACACTAAATTTTCTCGTTTAAAGATCACAAAATAAAGCTTGAATCAATTTGTTCGCCAAAAAAAGTTCACTAATCCTAAATTCCCGATACATTTTACCAATGAATTAAAAAAAGATTATAATAAACAATATTGGCATACAAAAAATACAAAAGAAAAAATCATTCTAGTGACTACACATTTTTCGTTTAAGAACCCAAAATTAAGCTTGGAATTTTTTAAAATTCCAATTGCATTAAATCAGTTGAGGACAATTCACAATGGGATTGTAACAAATTCTGGTCGTTTGTTTGTAATTAAAAGAAAAGTAACTTTATGCCAGCTTCGATCCGTTGCAATTAAAAGTTAGCAATGATCCTCATGAAATTGCAAACTTCTTTACACTGCATCTTCGGTTGGTTTATGATAAAGACGGTAATCCTTGATAATACTGTTAACCTGGATTCAGTTTCAATGCCAAAGAGGGATATGCTTGAAGCTCTACCGTCTTTAGACTCTACAAGTTTAATTAAAGGTTCAGATGGCATCCCTTCCTCTGCTTTAAACCTATGCAGGGTTGTCTTAGCTGGCCCAATGCATTATCTATTTTCAGAACCACTGAACTGGTATTTTCTCATACTATTGGTAAACGTCTTCTGTATCACCGATACATAAAAGTGGTGTAAGTTCTGAATTCTCTAATTATCGACTATTACGTATCATATCTGTTATACCGAACATTTTGAAAAGGTAGTCAACAGTAAAGTAGCTCCTCTGTTCAAAATCATCATTAATGTGTAGTATTTAGTGACCGTTAATTAAAGATTATTTGGTGAACGTGGGATGCGGTTTTGTGTGGTGTAGGTTTAGAAAAACATCTACACAGAAAACACACGTTTTGTGTGAGTTCAAATACTTTGAATAAACCTAAAATTTCAATATTGTGTAAATCATTGTACAAATTCATTTCACATCTTGGGTTTGTATAATGCAAACAATGATTGTAAATCCCAGGCCCTAAAGATGATCTAAATAAAGATCGAAACGTTGGTACAATAAAGAAAATGTTTTTCTAAACTACATCACACAAGACTGCGTCTCACGATCTCCAAAAATTATATCATTAATTAGATTAGCTTTCCTGGTTCGATTGGCCAAATAAATTCTTTTCAATTAATTAATCTTTAATTTTAAGGTATTGGTTGAGTTAAAAAAGTCAGTGTCACGAGCGGGATTCGAACCCACGACCTTCAGCTAAATACGCCGCTGCTCTAATACTTGAGCTATCGTGTGATGTGACAATACCTTATTTAATGATTCATTAATTGGAAATATCATTAATAATGAACAGCATAGTTTTATAAAAAAAAAAAATTGATCTACATTGAATAACTTCATATGCTTTGAACTTGACTTTTTGGATGTAATTAACGACAAAAACAAGGTTGATGGATGTATTATAAGGAACCACGGATTTATCAAAGGCTTTTGATATTGTTAACCATTATCTGATATGTCGTAAATTATCTGGTTATGGATTTTGTGGCAATTTAATTAAATGAGTGTATGAGAACTTAGTACTAATAAGTTAAATTGTAGCTATTAACAATGCATTCCCTGAGGCCATAAATGTAACGTTAGGTGTTTCTAAAGGTGAACATTTAACACCTTTTTTATTTTATTTATTTATTAACGATGCTGTTCTTAGGTTTAAATATATGGAGTGCTTTCTGGGTGCTGTCCTTTAGAGCACGGGTGGCAGGGGTAAAACTAAAATACTATAACGTAGATTCTGGATTGTTCAATTTCACATCCTCTCCCGTTTTCCCCCCCTAAGTTGTTGTTTGGGAATAAGAGGCCAATTTTACCACGTTTTGCTCCTGTGATAAGGGGAGGTGTATATTTTCTCAGGATTTCTTTCCTTCTTCTTTGCCCACCAATGGGGCACTCCTTCGATGGATTTAATTTTAATTTAGGAGTTGCCTCATTTTTCCTGCACCCTTGATGTACCTGGGTTGGTACAAAGCTTTCTTCTTTTGAGAGTTGTTCAAAAACTTTCAGAGGAGCAACCAGGCTTCTTCGTGTTCTTTTTACCAATCCTTTGTACCAAATCTAAAGTTTGCTAGGTTCATTTTTAGGGCCTATGCTGACCCATGATCAATGGCTATAGTAAAGATCACCAATTTATACTCTTACTTTCTTTGGACGACTTTCCAGGCCTCTACGTAGTAGCTTTTTCTTTCTTTTTTAAACTCTGCGAATCTTTTCGTTGGTGTCCCTTTTGATAAAACAGTGTGGGAAATATCCCACCATTAACTACGGTCGAGGGAGGTTTTTTCTCTACCACTGGCAGTCTGGCGACTTCCCAGGGTGTTAGCTCCTTCTCTAGGCATTTTATTCACGCTGCCTCGGTGGTAGTTTTCACATTTTTAAGTCAACCGCCCTTTTTTATATGATAGCCCATTAAAGGTTAGTTTTATGGTCTCAAAAAACGTACTCTATTTTCCCGAACAGCCACTCATGTATTGCATCTGATTGCTCAACCGTCAGGAGCATCTGGATATATCCGAGAGGGACGATACCGAGTCTTATTTCTTTGAGAACTTCCGTGTAAGTCCTCCGGGCAGGGTTTTGGATCTTTTGCCGAACGGACTCTCCCACCTTGGTTTTATTGTTTTTCTACCTGCACAGGAGCCTTCTCCACTTTTTGCAGGTTGGATATGGATAGCATATGCCGTCTAAGAGCTTTACTGCTTCTTCTCTGGTGTGCACATATCTTCGAAGCCACGTATCCTCCTATATCTTGATAACCTTAGTGAGTTAGTTTCTGCCGAAGCCTTGCACTCCTTCCAGTTTACCGTGTTGGTGAAATAGGGTCCAGGAGCAGTTTCATCATTTCTTTCCCTTCAGGAGTCGGCTGTTCCGTTTTCTCTGGCACCTCAATCGGGACGGCTTTTCAACAGCTCCTCATCCTACTAGCTGTTAGATTTACTTTTGGATTTACTATTTGATCCATAAGAATTCCCACGAGTAGCTAAGGATCTAAACAATCACCGTGTCATTTCCTTTTATTCCTTGCTTAATGTCAGGGTTTTTCTTGATTACTATGGTTAAAAAATATTGAAACAACTCGTGACAATTATTTTTATTGCACGTTTCAGAAAGCCAAGAAATTTCGAAGCAAAAGGAAGACTCCCAAAAGGATCCGACCCAGCCGGAAAGCGAAAAGGACGACAAAGAGAAAAAAGACGACGAACATAAAGATGATAAGTCCAAATAGGTAATCGCCATGTACATTTAAAACAATTCGATATTTAGTATTTTGCTTTTCAGATGTTTCGGCCACTGTACGTTGACAATTTGAACGGCTTAAACATCCTGGAAGAAAGATCCTGGATCTGTGAAGTATTCAAATACTGTTTTGGTATTCAACTAGCTTGATTTTGTAATTAACAAAATAATTAATAAAAAGTTATCAAATTTAATACGTTACGATTCCGTATTGCTACTAAAAGTTTCGCATTTACATTACTTTTAAACTGTGAAACTTAAACTTCCTTGTAGTTATTAGAAAATTGACATGCTTGGTTTTTGACAAAACAATCTTGGTTTTTCAAGATATATTCTTTGACCCGAAACGAAAGTTGTTAAACAATCGTGTTCAAAGGTAGGTTATTTTGGTGTGAAAATCACTGAAGAAAAACTTTTCTCGTTCCTTACTCCTTCCTCCTCTCGTTAATCGTCTTTATCTGGCTAAATTTGAAAATCTTTTTAATGTTGGTGGTAAAACGCATACTCACCATTCAACGACAGCCAACTTAGGCGATCTTATTACAATATTGCAAAAATCGGTACTGAGAAACTTGTGAAAGCTTTTTCAGTTCTGCAAATTGCAAGAATGATAGAGAACAAACAAGAAGGTAATTTGCATATCATCACATGCTCACATTAACTACAAAAAATTTTCTTTTTCTGGATCTTTTATGTTATTTTTCTTAAAAAACGACTAGTTTTTTGACATGATGAAGCAATAAACAAATTTCAAACAGAACATTCTAACATATTTTTCATTAAAAAAACCAATTTGAATTTAATTATGTTATGTTTTATTAATTAAATACATTTTTATATGATATTTTCACCGACAGATTCAGTTTATGTTGAAACGAGTTCAAAATGGGGTTTACAATTTGAATGGAATAGGTGAGTAAAAATTAGTCGAATTAAAAAATGAATTAAGCAACTTATATTCCGACAGATTTAACAAGAGGAACTGGCGGTATTAAAAGTAAACTGACTTCATCGAATAGCAGTAAATATTGAGTCTATATATACATCAGATATTATTGGTATTAATCTTTTTTTTTACAGACGACGAAACGAGCCGGTAATAACGATGGCAAACAAACTTCACCCAAACATGGTAACGATCGATTCATTAATCAGACAAGTTAAACATTAATTAGTAAGTCGTTTTATTGTTTGAACAGACTTAACTGAGAGCGAGAAGAGATCGGCTTCGCAGAAACAAGGTAAATTTCTTCGCGTTGATAAACGATTTTTTGGTTCATAATATTGCTTTCGCACAGATCGAAACAAAAGAAGCCCAAGCAAGATGCCGACCCCGACGAAACGACGTAAATATTGCCTTTATCAAATTCGAAGTACGGTTCTAATGGCAAAATTAATTGTTAAAACAGAGCAAAGCGCGGTCGAAAGCCGATCTTCATGCAAATGTGGTAAATATTAATTAAAATCGAAGATAATCAAAGCGAGGTAGATATAAAAGTGCAGTTTCTGACAACACATACGAAAAAATAATTAGCATTAAAAAAATACTGCAATGTTTAATTAAAAAACCATCACTCTAATTAAAAAAGAAACGTTCAGCTTCTTCGTACAGCTTTTGAGAAATGAATCTCCTTCCAACAGGAATATGAAATCACAATTGCTAATTAAGTAGGATAAATAAATATGAATATCTAATTCTCAATTTGGAGATAAAACAAAATTAAAAATTTAAATCATACAGCACAGAATCAAACGAAATTCTTCAACAAACACACGTATAAGGTAAAAAAATATACTAATCAGCTACACTGATTTTATCGATCTTTTGGTGATACTAGGTTAGAAAATATTAGACATGAAAAAATATCCGCTTGACCAATTAATACCTTTCAATTAATTAAGGTTAGGTTTTTAGTTGAGATAAAAAAGTCAGTGTCACGAGTGGGATTCGAACCCACGATCTTCGGCTAGATACGCCAAGACTCAAATAGATTACAGGACATTTGAAAAATGGCAAAAAGGAGGGAAAATTCAAAAGGTGGGGTTGAGATGGGAAGTTAGTGTCCGAGTGGATCGAGGTAACGAAAGCTCAAGTGGTAGAGCAGCGGCGTATCTAGCCGAGGATCGTGGGTTCGAAAACCGCTCGTGACACTGACTTTTTTATCTCAACTAAAAACCTTAATTAATTGAAAGATATTAAGTGGTCAAGCGGACCACGAAAACTAGTGAATTTAATAAGTTAAAATTAAGTATACACTAAAGCTTCCCGTGGCCATTTCATTTGTTGCCTAGAATCAAATAGATTACGCGACCTTTGAAAAATGACAAAAAGGAGGGAAAATTCAAAAGGTGGGGTTGAGATGTGAAGTTGCCGTGGCCGAGCTGAACGAAGTCACGATAGCTCAAGTGGCAGAGCAACGGCGAATCTAGCCAAAGATCGTGGGTTCGAATCTCGCTTGTGACACTCACTTTTTTATCTCAACCAAAACCTTAATTAATTGAAAATAATTGATTTGGTCAAGCGGACCACGAAAAATAGTGAATTTAATATGTTAAAATGAAGTATACCTCCACTAAAGCTCTCCGTGGCCATTTGATTTGACGCCGAGAATAAAATAGATTACACGACATTTGAAAAATGGCAAAAATGGAAGGAAAATTCAAAAGGTGGGGTTGAGATGGGAAGTTAGTGTCCGAGTGGATCGAAGTCACGATAGCTCAAGTGGTAGAGCAGTGGCGTATTTAGCCGAAGGTCGTGGGTTCGAATCCCGCTCGTGACACTGACTTTTTTATCTCAACTAAAAACCTTAATTAATAGAAATTTATTAATATGGTTTTCTGTCTTTGTTGTGCACGTACTTTAAGATTATTATATTCGTAGTATATCAGTAGGTTTTTACTTAAAATTAGTACAGCGCTTTTTCAGTAATCCGAACTAATTGTTCAGGGGGCATTAAAAAATACATATCGCATACCCACAAGAAAAGTGAACTACCCAGAAGATTTTTTTTAAACGTATGTATTAGGCACGCGCCATTACGGCCGTGGCAATAACATCATCAATATTGTCTTTCGTTTCATCGACTTATCGAAAACACATAACTTTAAAAATCCAGCTGTCCTACCCTTAAAAAACTACCCCTTTCTGAGTTGTGACACTTCTCTTGCATATATTGGCTCTCAGAAATTTAAGTTAGTTTGTTTGCTCTAACGATAATGGTGGACAATGAATATAAGGTTATTTACTTTTTCTGTGATAGTAACAGACAACATACAACAAACGAGCATAAATATCCGGGTTCTAAGTTTTACTAAGATTATTTTTAACCGAAATATGCTTTACTCCTGAAGTTAGGGCTGATTAATTATTTAAAATACAAAATTAGTTATTGAAATAAATATTTCATTGATTATTAAAAATTGATTAAGAAAATTAAAACTATCATTAAAACTATAAAATAATGTAAAAGTTAAAAGACCACTTCCTTACAAACTGATGAAAAACAGTGTATTAAGAAAGTTATTAGAATGAAAATATAAATGAAACTAAAATAATTCACGAACACACTACATCAACACACTGCCAAGCATTTGACCTATTTTAAGGTCATCATCAAGGCCTATATTATTTCACATTTCGAAAACATATTTGTACAATTGATTAAAAATTGTTTTTAATTTTTTGAAATGAATACAGGACCTGATGATGACCTTAAAATATGAAGAAAGCTTGGCAGTAACAACTGAATTTGCTTTTTGCTTCAAGACTATAATTGATCTAGAGTGTTTATGAGTGAAAATGTGGTCGATACTTCTTACATTGAAATAATTCTAAAATTAATATTACTTGGAACTTATAATGAAGAGAAAAATACAGCATAATAACTAGGAATGATGTTAGATTGAATTAAGGACAGGCAATCTTTTTCCGCATAAAATTTCTTGTATATATATATATATATATATATATATATATATGTTCAATTAATAAACTTAATCTTTTTATGTAAAGTTTTGGTTGAAATGAAAAAGTTAGTGTCACAAGCGGGATTCGAACTCACGACCTTCGGCTAAATACGCCGCTGCTCTAACCACTTGAGCTGTTGGTATTGGGTTGTCCGGAAAATAATGCAGGATTTTGGTATTAAACAAAAAAAAAGAAACTAGTTACTTTAAAGCAATGTTCTTTAATCAAAATAATTTCCNACAAATGAGTAATCCTGTAAACGTAAACAGAATATTTTATATAGATTTTTTTTAATGAAAACTTAAAATCCTGCATTATTTTCCGGACAACCCGATACTTCGATCCACTCGGACACCAACTCCCCCACCTCAACCTACAACCAATCGAATTTTCCCTACTTTTGCCATTTTTTAAATGTCGAGTAATCAGGATTCGATCGGCGACATATGAAATGGCCAAAAGTTGGGACATTAAATATACATCATCACCCGATTCAAACAAAGAAGTATGGTCACAATCACTCCCCAAGAATACTTGATATTCCTCGGGCGGGGTTAAACAACCCCTTCTTTTAACGCTAATAAATTAAATTCATTCCAACAAATTAACATAAACACAACACCCGATACAAACATAGAAGTTTGTCACATTTACTCAAAGTATATTCCTTGGGGCAATTTTTCTTTTAAAAAATTGCGTTTATTTAACATTTCATTCATTGCTTTCTCTTCCTTTTCACTAATTTAAAGAAGTAGCTATATTATATTTAACACAAGAAAAATGTAGACAGATTTAACATTTCATTTTTTAGTAGTGAAGGATTCACACATTCTATAAAAGAAATTTTCGAAAATTCGTATATTCTAAGCTACTCTTGGTCTTTGGAACGACTATGTCTGTATAAAGTTGAGATATATCGAACACTTTTTAACTCACGCATATTCTGGATCTTGATATAGTCTGGATGAAAAAACAAATTAAATCGTTACTGCCAAGCTTTCGAGTTATTTTAAAGTCCTCATCAGGGCCTCACAAAGTTTCTGTTTAAAGTTTAGATGTACCGTACTTTTTTAACTCACGAATAATCTTGATCTGATGAGGATTTGATCTGGCTAATATGATCTGGTTGAAGAAACAAATTAAATTCCCTAATTTCGTGGTCCGCTTGACCAATTAATATATTACAATTAATTAAGGTTTTTAGTTGAAATAAAAACGTCAATGGCATGAGCGGGATTCGAACATTTGTCGCCGAGAATCCAATCAGATTACATGACATTTGAAAAATGGCAAAAAGGAGGGAAAATTCAAAAGGTGGGGTTGAGATGGGAAGTTACTGTCCGAGCGGATCGACGTCACGATAGCTCAAGTGGTAGAGCAGTGGCGTATCTAGCCAAAGATCGTGGGTTCGAATCCCGCTCGTGCCATTGACTTTTTTATCTCAACTAAAAACCTTAATTAATTTAAACAAATTAAATTTTTACTGCCAAGTTTTTGGGCTATTTTAAAGCCATCATAGGGGTTTACATGTATCGACCATTTTTTAATATACGAATAATCTGAATTTTAGTGTTTTTTTATTTAAAGAATCTACTTTGCAGAAAGAGTATTTCCTCACTGTAATATATGTATGTATTAAAAAAAAAATTATATTTTTTGTTTACAACAGAAGTAGATGGAGACGTATGTGACTGTACTAGACCTTGTTCCCTTGGTAAGTGCAATTATATAAAAATAAAGGTTTCGAAAATATTCAGCAAGCTGTTTAACAGATTTGTCCATCGATCAGAGGTCGTACACAGACGAGAGAACAACGAACCGTCGTAAGTATTAATTTAATTAAACCTACGAAAAAAGGCATTGAGAATAATGGCGTTTTCTTATAGTAACAAAGGAAGAAGTCTTGATCCTGGAAAATGCGTTGACGTCAGCGAAGCAAAGTAAATTTTCCATACAATTGAACAGACAACTTTTATAAAGGAATGAATTTTTTCAGAGTTAGCATATCAACTGGGCAGTCCTTTCCCTAGCCGGTCATCATGTAAATGTGGTAAATATACTATTCTTAATATAAAAAAAAAATACTGATAATCTTTTGTGTAAAACCGAACTAAAACCAAGTGAAAAGAAACATAACAAGATTTAAAATATTGTGTAAATAAAAATAAAAATGTTGATAGTACTTGGGTTTGAACCTCAAGTCTTTCTACATCCGTCTTTTTCAAAAATACTACCGGGTTGATTTGGTCCTATCATGGTCCATCATGGTCATATGATAAGTTAAAAATCTCCATTAAAGAAAGTAGAGTGTGAAAATAAGGTTTCTATAATTGATTATAAAAGTTTTCAGATTAATTAATTATAAAATATTGTATTTATATATTGTTAAGTTAACTAGTAATTTATTATAATAACGCTTTTTTTCAAAAGAAACTGACGGCGAGGTTTGTAATTGTACAAGGCCGTGCTCGCTAGGTACGCAAAACGGGTTATCAGAGTAGAGCAAATTAGTTATACAAGGTAATATCTTTTGCCAACAGACTTGTCAACCAGGAGCAACAGCTTGGATGATAGAAAAGGGTCATTGATGCAAGGAGGTAATAATTACTGTTAGTAGGGTCCAGGATAATTAGTTATAAAACTTATATGACCATTTGTTTCGCGCAGATCCGAACGTATATATAATGTAATAAAGATTTAAGCAGTGGGTAATGAGTTTTGTTTTAGGTCAAGAGAAAGGATATGCCAGTGCCAGCAGTAGCAAATTTTGCAAAGAGTGTGGTAATTATTGATACAATTTTAAGAACTTATTTAATCATAAAGGAAAATAATAAATGATTCGATCTCACATGTCAATTAACATTAAAGTACTGATTAATTAATATAATAGACAATGTTTAATGCTGAAGAATAATTGAATGTTGTGGCATACGAAACGACTTTTCTTCAGATCTAAGCAGAGTTATACCGGAAGTAGTCTTCTTATTCTTGGTAGGCTAAGCACAATCGCACTCTTTGACTCCTCTGGGCTCGTTTTCTAATCGTGTTCTTGATGTTCATAACCTTCTCTAATCTTTTACACAAAAATGTCTGTAAATCTCGAGAAAACTATAGAATCCTTATGATGTCCTTATTAATCAATCGGTTCGCCCTTCATTTAGATCAGGCACCTCGTGTTCAGTACTATGACTTATGTAGGATATCGCCACCAATACTTTACCCTTAACAGGCTGTCAAAGCGACAAGAGTTTTGATGGTGTGCAGAAGAATAGCAGGAAGAAACTGGGGATGGCGCCCGGAAACCCTGCTATGGATGTACACCATGATAGTAAGAACTTTACTTACATACGGAGCTATAGCCTAGGCTGATAAAGCTGAACAAGGAACTAAAAGAAAAGAACTCACAAAAATACAGAGACTTGCATACATCTGCATAACGGGAGCAATGAGAACATGTCCTACAATTAGCATGGAAAAAATACTAGGATTAATTCCCCTATATCACATGGTAATAAGGACAGCGCAGAAAACCGTCATCAACTATACCAAAGAGAAACCTCCAACAGGAATAAAACTGAAATGGAGAGATATCAATAAACTATGGAAATACCATCCGATACTCATGGCTCCAAGAGACGACATGAACAGGATGTTTGAATTTAACCAAAACTTCCGGATAAACCTGGGTACCAAAAAAGAATGGGAAACAACTCTTTTAAAAATGGTACCATACTCTGGTACACAAGAAGGTACAGGGGCGGGAGTATTTGGACCTGGAACCAAATACTCAGAACCCATGGGAAAATACACCAGTAACTTCCAAGCTGAGATTCACGCAATTGAAAGATGTACCCAACTCAACTTAAGTAAAGGGTACAAAAACAAGAATATAGCTATCATGTCAGATAGCCAAGCAGCCATCAAAGCACTAAGCTCAAATACCAGTAATTCAAGGATGGTGCTGAACTGCAAAACCAAACTAAACATACAAGGTACGCCGAATAAAGTCAGCCTCTGCTGGGTCCCAGGATACATGGGGGTAGATGGCAACGAGAAAGGGGACACCCTTGTAAGAAAAGGGGCTGCTACACCGTCGATAGGATCTGAACTCTTCTGTGCCATAGCAGCCCACACTATTAACGAGCATCTCAGACAGAAGAACAAAAAGAAAATGAGGGAACTTTGGAATTCACTCATTGGACGCAAACAATCCAAGAATCTTCTAACCAATTTTGGTAGGAAAGAAATTACAGAATGTGTCAAGGGAAACAGGAACAAACTGCAAATCTTAATAGGGTTCCGAGCAGGACACTGCAAATTAAATGGACACTTAAAGAAAATTGGAATAATCCAAGATTCTGCAAGAAGGCAGAAGAAACACCAACACATTTACTAACAAACTGCGGAGCCACACTAGCCCGCAGGAGGAAATGTTTTGGGATGTATAATGTGACCATAGAAGAGCTTCAACCATTAAAACCGGGCCTACTAATCAAATTTCTTGATGAAGTTAGTTATTCAGATATCATGAGATGCGGTCGGATGAGATGTAGGTTTCAGAAAAACATTTTCTTTATCGTGCCAACGTTTCGATCTTTTATTGAGATCATCTTCTGGGCCTGGGATTTACAAACAATGTTTACATTTAACAAATACATTTAGGATTTGGAAAAGTGAATTTATACAATGCAAAATATATTTTATATTCAAACAAAGTATTTCTACTAACAAAGTGTTTGTCTTCTGTGTAATTGTGCCATCCTTGCGTGTCGTGTTGAGAGTGCCAGTGAGATTTTGCTGTTTTATGTTTATATATGTTTGGTTTTGAAGGGGTGGGGAAGGAAGTCGGTATATAAAAGACAATTTTGTGTAAGGCACGAGCATCAAAAACATCAAGTCCTTAACACAAAATTTATGCCAGGATGAGATTGACAAAAGTCAACTAGATATAAAAACAGCGTCAATATTTCCCGTCAAGATCCGGAATTAGGCGCACAAAATTTGGATTTTGTACTAACAATACGATCAATATTCGCATTGTCGACGGTTTAATGTTTGGTGTCCGATAATTTGTTTTCTCTGGCCCGCCTTTGTCAATCATGTCAAGAATACTTGCAATATCAGGAATAGTAATAAAATTGCAGAGTTCTTACCGCTTGCCAAAACTTTGTCATTTTTTAAAGTCCGATGGCACCATTGTTTTCTGCGAAAATAAATCATTTAACTGTCAGGATGTATAAGAACATATTTGAGGTTTTGAAGTTAAACTTGAGGTACTCTATAATGGCAAAAAGGAGGGAAAATTCAAAAAGTGGGGTTGAGATGGGAAGTTAGTGTCCGAGTGGATTGAGTTCACGATAGCTCAAGTGGTAGAGCAGCGGCGTATCAAGCCGAAGATCGTGTGTTCGAATCCCGCTCGTGACACAGACTTTTTATCTCAACTAAAAACCTTAATTAATTGAAAAATATTAATTGGTCAAGCGGACCACGAAAACTAGTGAATTTAATGATTACTTTATAATTTTTCTCCAAAAAAGGTAAAAATTTGAAACTAGACTAAAAATATTAAACACGTATTTTTGTTTTTTTGATAGCGTCATTGTTTCAAAAGAAATTCTAACAAAANTATATATATATATATATATATATTTGTCAACCAATGACCTCTTCCAGACGGATCTTGCGATCCATGTCCATAACGATTTTTTATTCTTTCATTTAACGAAAAAAAGTTTTAATTTTCTTTAAATAAAGCACTTATTAGTAGTAGTAATAGTAGTAGAAGTAGTAGATTTGATGATGACGTGGTTAAATAATCTTTTCCAGTCCGTTCATACGATAGGAGTCTCACCACGAGGCAATAATCCTTTCCTAAACCACTGGTCCTTGTTTCAACAAAAGAAGGTCATTTAGGAAACTTTAGTTGCTTAAAAAACTCCAAGTATTTTGCGATTACGATTTCGTCGATCTTAATAAACATTTATTTAATATTACATTTATAAATACAATATTTCCCTGATACAAAAGTAAAAGTAATTACAAAACGATCAACGAAAGGTCTCCGAAGAGTGAGGATTAAGAGAAAGTTTAATTGCGCCTTTTTTATTTCAGGAAACACAGAAAGCATTTGTAAATGTTCGAATTTTCGTTCTGTTGGTAAATAAAACATACTTCAAAGATATTGATTCACAATACTGACCATAATTCTCCACAGATTTGAGAAAAGTTACTACGAGAGACCCAACCACATCATCTAAACTAAGTAATTATTATTGTTAAATACATAGAGAATATTATTTAAACATTTTACGTGCAATAAGTCGGTCAGTAATCTTGTGATAGTTTCGTTTACAGAAAAAAGGCCAAATGGTGACCGTCCCCATTGCCCCTGCGGTAAGTATAAGAAAATTGATGAAAACATTATTGAATTGTGTTTACTATTAGTGGTCCAGGAATAGAATAAATGTGTAATTTGGAAAATTGCATTTTCAGAAGCAGACGGCGATGATGAGTGCAGTTGTGACGGGTGTTCACTTGGTAAATAAAAATTCAAATTTAGTTCTAAAAATTATTTAGTAATTTTTCATTGCAAGATAAATTCTTGTAAAATATATTGCAATTTAGGTAGATTGAGGTGGGAAGTTGGTGTCCGAGTGGATCGAAGTTGCGATAGTGCAAGTGGTAGAGCAGCGGCGTATTTATCGTGGGTTCGAATCCCGCTCGTGACAATGACTTTTTTTCACTGACAACCAATACGTTGCATAAATATTTATTCAGATATCGTGAGATGCGGTCGGGTGTGATGTAGGTTTCAGAAAAACATTTTCTTTATCGTGCCAACGTTTCGATCTTTTATTGAGATCATCTTCAGGGCCTGGGATTTACAAACAATGTTTACATTTAACAANATAAATTCACTTTTCCACATCCTAAATGTATTTGTTAAATGTAAACATTGTTTGTAAATCCCAGGCCCTGAAGATGATCTCAATAAAAAATCGAAACGTTGGCCCGATAAAGAAAATGTTTTTCTGAAACTTACATCACACCCGACCGCATCTCACGATATCTTAATAACTATAGATTAACGGTCACTAATCTCTACACACCTTGCATAAAGATTAATTAATTGAAAGAAGTTATTTTGTCAATCGGACCACGAAATATAATGGATATATTGGCATGGCTGAGTAAATAATTTGAGAATATGATACACATCCCCCAAATAAAAGGACAAATCATTCCGTTTTCCGTCTTTTAAAAATTATCCGAGAACTCTTTACCCAATTTCAAACTATAAACCTTATTCATGATACGAAGTTCGTTTTCTGTAATTAACACTGAGCCATACACACCGACCGTTACACGTTTTGGACACCATCGTTGGTATGGTATGGCTGGGTGAAGAAGGATACTAGGAAGCGGGGTTTGCACTCCCCAGGCACTTCAGCCTTCTGGCTTATTGTACCTTCCTAGTTCCTTAATTCAGTGCAATAGACTCAATCCTTCTTCTTAGAAGTATCAGGTCACTGCCTGTCGCTGTTGCAATTTGATTCCCTAAGTTTTTTCCGTACGTAGGTTAAACCTCCATTGAGCTGTTGCTTCCCATTCGAAGATGATACGAGTGGCTGTTTCCTCCTCCTCATTACAGAATCTGCAAATGGGATCATCGCTGTATATACCCATGTTGTGTAGATGTTTTCTCAGATGCCAGCGACCGGTTAGTAGTCCTACCACACCTCTGAGTTTGGCCCTCTCCAATTGCAGCAGTGCTTTTGCCAGCCTTGGTGAGGGTTGTTTCATCATACGTTTACTATGTCTAGCACCGCTAGAGTTTATCCACTTCTCCGTTTGTTTTGCTTGGATCCATTCTGCGATGGAGGATTCTATATTTGTTCTTGTTATCCCAAGAATAGGCTCGGGGCCTATGTATGATCTTGCAGATCCTCCTCTGGCCAGTCTGTCTGCTTTCTCGTTACCCAAAATTCCCCTGTGCCCTGGCACCCAAGATATCATCAGATTGTTGTGTTTCCCCAGGTTTTGGAGATTTTGGATGCATTCACTGACTAATTTTGATGTGATTCTTTTACATGCTAATGATTTAATGGCTGCTTGGCTATCTGATCTTATGAGGATTTTTTTGGGGCACTATCGTTACTACCGTTGGGTTGAAGTAGTATTGTTTTGGATATCTCTTAAGAAGTTTGTCGGATATGGCATCTGGGATTGTGTTTAAGCAAGAAAATTCATATCCCAACTCGTTCTTAAATCCACTTATTCATATACTCCATATGAGTATAATCATATACTCCAACACTCCTCTGTGTTTACAATTTATCCTATTCAAGATGCTGCCCGATGAAGTATACTGGCACTACTCCTGTACACCGCCATAGACGATATTTCTGTTACTTCGACTCCGATATACATCTAAAAACTCATTGCGAACACCACCTCTAGTTTCTTTGAGTTAATGTACTGCTGTCCTTCCAGAACATCTCTTAATTATTTGACCAGATATCGGGATCTGAAGCTACTGGGGAAACGCAAAAGATTAGGTCCTGATTAATAATAACTCACCCAACCGTCTAGCTCATTTAGTCCAAGATTTTTCTACGCTTTCCGTTTATCCTATCCACGGTGTTCCTCAATAAAGTAACTGTCTTCACCGCTTACACCGTAACGTAAGACATTTCCCGTCACTTTCAGTCCATCATGTGACAAGGACATTGCGTTGTGGTACCATCGCTATTACTCTTCAGCTGCTCTGGCCGTCTCTGAAGCATTTTATTGAAAATCCTTTATTTCCTTACACATTATTGACTTTTCCCATTATCTTGAGAACATAATACATAAGGGGTGTCCTATTATAGTAAATTGATTCTATTATAATCCATGCTCACTCGAACACCTCCATACCCTGAAACCAGCGCTTAGCTCTTGAAGAAACAAGTTTAATGAAAATAAATCCCACATGAGTGTGTAACTACATCCCAATTGCTATGGACTATCATATAGAAATTACACAACAGCAACTAACTGTTCCATTGTGTCCAGTTCCTCAAATCATAGGATCACATCCCGACACATTTCTTAATTCTGAGAAACTATAATGCCATGACAAATGAACATCTCACTTTAGACTACTTTAGAAAGGAGGGGTATTCACGAGATTTGTAAAATGTAACTCTTGTTAACTCGAAAAAAGAAATATCCGGTAGGATCGTGAACGCCCGCTTCTTTTCTTAGCATGTTAAACGTTAATTTGTCCGGAATGCTGCGCGTGGCGATTGGTAAAACCAAAAATAAAGGTATAACAGTCTTTGAAGGCCGACATACTTAACTTGTACCCTAATGTCTAACAGCCTACAACTTTATAGGATATGGGATATATCTCTTATGATGAGAATATAAGGATAGGTCAGAAATTAACAAAGGAATGTATTGGTCTGATTTAATTAATGCGTATTTAAGAATAAAAATACGTTTAAACAAAAAACTGCTGTTAAATTAATGGCTGCCATATTGGTTACCTACGCCCTAACGGCTAGCAACGTGACTACATTTTCGACCTAACATCTAACATTGGCCCTGGCCTGTTAGATCGAGCATATTAACTAGCCGATTCTTACAAGTCCACGTGATCATTTTTCTCGATCTAACAAGACCTAACAGAGTTAACAGGGTTAACACTAAGATCATGAATACCCCTAATTTCTTCCTAACAGAACATGGCGTGCAGTAGAAAATCCTTTGAGTGAAACATAGACCAATATCCACCACCATTTTTACTAATTGTTCATAATTCTTTATTTGATTTTTTTAAGCAATATTTTTTTAATTTGACCGTTACCTATTACATACGTTTATCTTCGCTGGGTTGGTTTGTAAGACCCGTTTCGACATTTTGCAATCTTCAGTGTGACTTTTTCTTTTTATAGCTGGATATTCTATTAGCCCAAGGAGTACGACAAGTCCTGATACTACAAGAGAGGGTAAACGCCCATTTGCTATAACGATTTATTATTTGATAATTAAAATGCAGACGGTTTCAGAGAAAGAATTTTCTTGCTGCAGTAAACGAAGTTCTTTAAAAACCGGTAAATTAATTTTTTCTCGTTATCAAAAATAAAAGTAGACACTTTTTCGTGCTATTTGTAAACGTCATTCAATTATTTATTTTCTTTTGAACCAAGGTACGCCCTCAAAGCGTCCGAGTGCGGATGAAACGTATTACTCAGGTACTGGTAAATATTCAATTATACTTTAAGGCGGAAAATATAATATTCTGAAAATGATTTTTCAGGCAGAAATGGGAGTTCTTTTGATCGGAAAACGTCACCTAAATATGGTAAGTGCCTTTTTGTCAAATCATAACGATTGGTCAACATTAAATCCTATAAAAGATGTTACTATTGTAGAAGAAAAATATAAATCTCCATCAACACAAGGTAATGACATTATTTAAATTGGTAACGTTAAGCTAATTAAATCATTCAACAGTTCATAGTGTAGGAGAAATATATAATGATCTGCCCACTACATCAAAACAAGGTAAATGACGTTAATTAAAATGATAATTATATGCTAATTAATTCTTTGAACAGTTCCTATTCCAGGAAAAACGTATCCTGATATGGTCAATGAAGCAAAACACGGTAATGACATTATTTAAATTGATAACGATATACTAATGAATTCTTTGAACAGTTCCTATTCCAGGAAAAACGTATCCTGATAAGGACACTGCAGAAAAACATGGTAATGACATTATTTAAATTGATAATTATATTTTAATGAAATCTTTTAAAAGTTCCTATGCAAGGAAAAACGGAACATGATACGGACACTGCAGCAAAACATGGTAATGACATTATTTAAATTGATAACGATATGCTAATGAATTCTTTCAACAGTTCCTATTCAAGGAGATATATTTAATGATACGAGCACTGCAGTAAAACATAGTAAATGACTTCTTTTTTTTTAAATTGAGAGCGATAAACTAATGAATTATTTAACAGTTCGTAGCCTAGGAGAAATATATAATGATCAGCCCACTACTTCAAAAAATGGTAAATGACGTTACATAAAGTCATAACGATATGTTAATGAATTCTTTCAACAGTTTCTATTCAAGGAGAAATATATAATGATACGGACACTGCAGCAAAAGATGGTAAATAACCGGTTTCTAATTGATAGCGATAAATTAAGGAATTATTCAATAGTTTATAGCCTAGGTGAAATATTTAATAACCCTGCAAATGTAGGAAAACTTATTAAATAAGTTTTGTTCACCATAATAACGATAAGCTAATGATTTTTTTTTCAACCGATGGCCCAGGTAGAAAAGAAAGTGCTCATGGACGAAATTCAACGCCACGAGTTTGTAAGTTACATTTTCTTTTATTGATAACAATAAGTTGATGAAGACTTGATAGATTTTAATGGATTTTCAGCTATCTCGAGTAATAATGTAGCTCCTGATGTTTCTAAACTTGCATCACGACCTGGTAAGTAATACAGAATGGAAACTGGTATTTTCTAAAGGATTATTTAACATTTTTAATGACGAAATTTATTGAAAAAAGGTAAGTACTCACGTATAACTAAAAAAAGTGCTGAACTTTTTTATTCACCAGTAGTCCCAGGTTCAATGGGAAATCAAATTAAAATCTGGTAAAACTACACAACTGTTCATAGAACCTAGAATTTTTAACCAATTATTTCAACAGGCTCAAGAGACTCAACTAGTGTTTCTAGTCGTAGGTTAAAATCAGGTAAATATCTATTCACGGATTAATAAAGTATTTAAAATAGGATTAAATGTTCTTATTTTTCCATCAAGTTTCTTTTCCTCAAAACGAGGAACTTCCTGGCACGTCCCGACTCGGTAAGTTTTCTCTATTCGAGCAATTGAACAAATACATGATCAATAATATTATTTCAACAGGTGAAAGCAGTAAGGCCAATCTTTATGCAACTTCAGTTTCATACGGTATAAGTCTATATAACAAAGTAAATGGCGTTTAGTTTTTATTATTTTATTTTTTCAATAGTTACGACATCAGGATGTTTTCACGTGGACAAGTCATCAGCCACCGATAAAGGTAGTCAACTTTGAAAGCATTTTGGCTTTTCCCATTGACACAACAATATAGTCGTTTTCAAGCCTGGAATCCCTATCATCTTTCTTGTCTGCCAGAAGCGTCTAGACATGTCGCCATCTTCAGAGGTCTATTCACTTTACTTACAACCCTGAAGAGCACACAAAGTGAAGATGGCGATGTGGCGATGCGTGTCTGATGGACCAAGAGCTGCAAACAAAAAAACAACGCATAACCATAGTTTAAATTAAGATTGTATTTAGTTCATTTAATTACACCAAAACAAGGAAAAGGATGGCCAGTGAATAAATGTCAATACTTCAGAATCCTTAGTGTCAATTGGACTAAAAGGTCCTTATTGCATAAAGTCTTACTCTCAATTGTTTTCGGAATATTTCATTTTTAAGGATATTTCAAACTTTCAGAACATTATTCCATAAAGTCCACTGTTAAAAAATTACCAGAAAGGTTTAAAAATTTCAACTAAATGTTCAAAACGTCTACGTTCTTGAAGAATACATGTCTGACATTGTTTTCTGACAGATTTGCTGCTTTTAAGAGTTCATCCTGATTTTCTATGTTTTATTTAGTACCAAAGTCTCTTTTCAGTCTCTTTCAAACTTTGTATTACTTTACTAATTGCTAAATAGAAGTTTCAAAATTTTAACGAATAAGATTTTTGAAACGTCTAAAACGGAAAAGTTTTTTCCTTTTATTAATTATTCAGAAATCGTGAGATGCGGTCTGGTGTGATGTAGGCACTCTCAACACGACACGCAAGAATGGCACAATTACACAGAAGACAAACACTTTGAGCCCTGAAGATGATCTCAATAAAGATCGAAACGTTGGCAGGATGAAGTAAATGTTTTTCTGAAACCTACATCACACCAGACCGCATCTCACGATTTCTGAATAATTATCGATTAACGGTCTCTAATCATCACAAATTTTTTTCTTTTATTAATCAAACGTTAATTTTACATTATAGATAAGAGGGCCGCGTTGGTAGAGTGTTTAGGAAAGTCCGAATCGTATTAGCCCCGCTAGCGATTCTGGGTTCGAATCCCGGTGGAGCCCATGAATTTTTAATTGATAATGGCATGAAAAATGTATTGCCCCATATATTGGCCCTTTCACAGGAATTTCAATCTAATTTTACATTGGAAATAATTAACATTTGAAAAATTAGGTACAGGTTTTTATAGCCGATTAGTATGGGCAGCCTTTCTGTACAGAACCAAGATAATCCTAAGTAAATTTTTAACAAGAACTTGGAAAATCGTAAACCCTTATTTTCTAAGTGATTTTGGTCTAACCCAATTTACAGTTAGATTAACATTTTATTACATACGTGGGACGTAATGGAATAAATATGTGAAAAGTTGAAGTTACCTGAAAAATAAAAGATCTCGAATATAATTGAGAATCCGACTTTGGGCAATAAAGACTTTTCATAGATAACCTCCTAAAGTATTTATGTGCTCACGAAACACCCTGTGCATCACAGATGAGATTTTAATCATTTTGGGCACTAAAAAAATGCTTACTTAACATTGCCATACAAGCTCTTGTCTGATGCATACTTTCATTTATGTAGGAAAAAAGGAAAAGGGACTGTCACCGGAAGGTATCTGGCAATAACATATCTAATAAATTAATAATTTATTAACGGTTGTTTGCAAATCCTTAAAATTTCAGAATCTATCATAATCGACGTCGAACGTATGCCCGGTTTACTAACTGGATCTAAACCATCTGCAGGTGAGTTTTATGCTTCCTTTATATTAGAAAAAACGTTGTATACACACATATCATTTAAAAAAATATTTTATATAATTGTTTTTTGTTCGCTCATTGTAGAAAGTCTACTAAAAAAGGAGCAAGAAAATCGGAAGGGTGGTAAAAAATAATCTTCGATGGCATTCTTTAAAATTGTAATTTTATTTTATAACTTTACTTTTATATTTTGTACCTTTATTTAAACAATTTTTATAAATAACAAAATTTTACTTTTCAGGCCTGCCGTTGATGTTTTTTCACAATTTGTCTCGAGGCCTAGCTGTATGCAGTTAATATTTTTAGGATCTGTGAAGCCTGACGTCTATTTATTTTCAAAATGTACAATAAATATTTCCAATTCATTTGTATATAACTCCTTGCTTATCAAAAACCTCTACGAATTAAATTTCTCTCTTAAAATATTTAAGACTATCGATTGATTATATCATCAAGCAGATGCCCAATGATTGCTCTCCTAGTAGAGGCTCAACTTGGTGTGGAACAAGAGGATAAGTCATCACCCCTACTGTTTTCTTCCTTTACCAACGCTGTTACCTTCTTAAGGTAGGTACCTCAGTTAATTTACTAACATACCTCATATGACTTTTTTACGCGAAGACCTGGCAGTCATTGCTTATTCGTATAAAAAATAAGGGATAAGGTGAATTTGACAGAAAGAAAAACCTTCAAGCTTTCGAGGAAAACATCCTTTACATCAAATTTTTGAAACTATTTCAAATGATTTACAAGGTTAACAAACAAATTATGATCTACTTACACCGATAATACTATTGGTATCAAAAGAATCAGAAGAAAATGGAAAGAAAAAATGATTCAACCCTTCTGCCGTCAAATTTGATCAAACCTACTTCAGATATTATCGTTTTTAAATAGATAAAGTGATACGTTATTAATAATTAATAAAATAGGAGAGTGGCAGTGATAATTGTTTCCTGTCAGCAAGCTAGAAATGTTTCTTTCCCGCATCGGCAGCATA
Organism: Cimex lectularius; assembly: GCF_000648675.2. Lineage (NCBI taxonomy): Eukaryota > Metazoa > Arthropoda > Insecta > Hemiptera > Cimicidae > Cimex > Cimex lectularius. Next base: position 197,830 of record NW_019392887.1, on the reverse strand, counting down.
TGAATCAGTCCAGTTCCCAAAAAGAAAACAACACTGTCGTTATCTTCATTTTTTCTTCACCATAAAGGGAAATTCTATTTGACATTTGATACATTTAATTATGTATTGAAAATGTGGATGCCCAAATTGAAGCCTATGAACATCGATTTGACCAATCGCGATCCAGATCACGTCGACTCGTTTTCTCAATCGCTATGTAAAAACCATTTTGTATTCACGTCGTCAACTGGGTAAACCTTTGCGTTCACCGTCATGCATCGTTATATTTTTAAATGTATATATGACCTGAATGTACCTAAAGTAGTTGAGTAAGACTGAGTTCTTACCTGCTAGAACGGACTGGCGTGATTAGGTCATTAAAGCGTTTTATCAAAGGTCTTGACTTAGGTCTTGGCAAGGCTTGGATGATAGACCAAAATAAACCTGTTATTTTTGGAATGCTAAAAAAAATTAGACAATTTGAAAGGTTCACATGCCAAGTTAACCAGAAGTGATGCTAAAACTCGGTGTCTTAAGATTAGAAATACTGACGTTTTGTGATCAGTGGTCTTAATACACCTTGGCAGTGATATTAGTTTGTCACGGTTTGTATAGAAATAATAAAAATTCATTATTTGTATCATCTACTTTCGTATAACTTGGAAACACTCGTTTGTTGGAATGTTCCCCAAACCAAAAAGCCACCACATTTCACTACCCAAAGAGGCTATTTGGTCTACAATCTATTTTTTTAGAGAATTTTAGAATATCTCTTATTAAATAGAATTCTTCCAATTCTACAATTTCAAAATTCTTCCTTACCGACACTTTGGATTTGGAAACTGCCAGTCAACAGTGGCAACCCGTCGAAGATATATCCTCTCTTGAGCTGGGTCAGTTCAGACAACTTTCTTGACGTAAGTCATCCTTTTTATTAAGTTTTCTACCTGGGCTTGATGATCAGGCACATGGATATCCTTCCCTCAAACTATTATCTTATACTTTAATTTTATCTTTTATTCTTTTATATCAGGGCAGCGTGCAGTTTCCCATACTGATATTCCATCCCGTTCACAAACGACCCTATGTACCTTTCCAGATCATACAGTAAAGCCAGGAACACACTTACCCGATGCTACGCTATGCGACGCTACCCGATGCTACCCGACGCAAATCCAAACTCCGATTTTCCATAAGGTTGCATTACCCCCGTGCACACCTACCCGATGCTATGCCACGCTAACCTACCCGACGCTCTGCGATCCCCACTGTCCAGATTTGCGTCGGGTCGCATCGAGTACAGTCGAAAAGAACCGGACACTCATATTTTTATTCAAACTACTTGTATTATTGTCGTTATATTAATTACAACATACTTATTTTCATATAAACCAAATTAACTGTGATTAAAAATTAATTCGTTTTTATTTAAAAAATTAATTTTAATGGTTTGGTAGAAAATTAATCAAAACACCGGAATACGATTTTTTGATATAATGAATTTTACTAACAATTTATTGTACTCGCTTCGGCGGTCCATATACTAAAATTGGAACAATTTATTACACGGTTTTGCACATAAAATTTAATTAACAATTTATTTCATAGTTTTGCTCGTAAAATTACACCATTTTCGTTGGGTAGCATCAGAACAGGACACTCATATTTTTTGTAGTTTATTTCAAACTAAGTACATGTAATTTTGTCGTTATATTAATTACAACATGTTATTTTAATGTAAACCAAATTAAACGAGATCAAAAATTCATAAGTTTTTATAAACATTGTTTAATTATGATGGTTAGGAGTAACTTTATTTAAAACAATTAAGTTTAACAAACAATTTATTAGATGGTTGTGCTCATAAAATTTAACTAACAATTTATTACAAAGTTTTGCTCAAAATAGTGCATTAAGAATAAAAGATGCGTGGCGATTGTGATAGTAATTATTGTGATAAACGCTGTGGACTGTACGCGTCGGATAGATGTGCACACCCCACCAAAACGTGACAAGGCGTCGGGTAGCGTCGCATGGCGTAGCATCGGGTAAGTGTGTTCCCGGCTTTATTCTTTCGCGTAACACCAATGCTCAAGATCATCTTTTTCTCTACCTACATGTAATAATTTACATGGTTGGTTGGTGTTTACGTTCATTGAAGGTAATTCCTTATCCGTGTATTATTCTATACTTGATGGTGTACCTCAGGGCAGCGCACTTGCGCCAGCGCTTTAACAGATGTACTCAAACCATCCTCAACCTTTACCCTGTCTTTTGCAGACGATACAACGATCCTTTCAAGTAAACCTGATGCTGTCGTTTATACACTAAACCTTTAACCACACCTCGCACTAAGGAGACTTGTGAAAAAGTCCACAATATCCACAAACGTTTGTCGCGGAATCCCCACACAAGAGTAAAACGTCAAAAGGTTGTAACGCGTTACAGGTTTCTTACACGACTTTTTATTAAAGGCTCTAACTTTCCTCTCACAAATAAAAGTTTGCTTTTGTGACATCTTAGTAAAACCGATATGGACAACACTGATCCTGTTCTTTCGCCTTGAAAAAATTCTCGCTGCTTGCATCATTATCATCTTACACCGTTGGAATCTTGGTGCAAAGGAAAACGTTTCAATTTAAAATAAATGCGATAAAATCCATCTACATAACCGCTACACTTTGTAGAAATTATATTACAAGTTTTTTCCTCAACAGCGAACAAGGTCCGATACTTTGGGGGTTCATAGACAACTGACTGACGTGAACCCATGCACATGCCTTAAACGAAAAAAAAACTTATATAAAATTTTGTTACAACTACTCGACGAACAAACTAATCACTGCCCAACAAAAGAATACTTATAAACTCCATACTGAAACCAATACGGACATACAGACTTGAAATTTGGAGTTCAGCCATACGCACAAATTCCGTACACAAACTGGCTGATAATCTTCAAACAGTTCCTGGACGATCAACTTTCTGTAACAAAAGTTACTTGCGAACTAGTTTTGTTGTGAAGCTGTTGAGCGCTACGGATTCTCGGCAAGGCGATGGCTGCAAGCCTTGTAGGATGTGTGTAGCGGTGTGCCCAATCGAGAGAGCCTTTGGCGAGTGCCAATGTGCCATATGGTTGTGTAAGTCGATGAAGTCGTGTTCAGGGTGTAGGACATCAGCTGTTAGTTACGTCTCCTGTCGATGTGTGCTTTTGAGACCTGTTGTTTATGGCTTGTGTTGGTTAGTTGCTCCATTAGTGAGAACACGTCTCACTTAAGCCGGGAACACACTTACCCGATGCGACGCACCCGACGCCTTGTCTCGGTTTGGTACGGTGTGCACATTCGACGTAAATCGCCCGACACGTACAGTCACACAGCGTGGATCATAATAATCACTATCACAGTCGCAACGCCTCTTTTCTTCTTAATTCACTATTTTGAACAAAATCATGTAATAAATTGTTAGTTAAATTTTATGAACACAACCATGCACACATTGTTGGTAAAATTTAGTTGTTTTAAATAAAGTTATTCCGGTGTTTCGATAAATTTTCTGCCAAACCATCAAAATTAAATAATTCTTATAAAAACTCATGAATTTTTGATCTCGTTTAATTTGGTTTACATTAAAATAAGCATGTTGTAATTAATATAACAGCAAAATTACATATACATAGTTTGAAATAAACTACGAAAAATATGAGTGTCCGGTTCTGACGCTACTCGACGAAAATGGTGTAATTTTATGAGCAAAACCAAGTAATAATTTTATGAACAAAATCATGTAATAAATTATTAGTTAAATATTATGAGGAAAATAGTGTAATAAATTTTAAGTGAAAAACGATGTAATAAATTGTTAATTAAATTTTATGGGCACAACCATGTAATAAATTGTTAGTTAAATTTAGTTGTTTTAACAAAACGTTATTCCAGTGTTATGATAACTTTTCAGCCAAACCATCATAATTAAATAATTTTTATAAATACTCATCAATTTTTGGTTAGTTAAATTTTATGGGCAAAACCATGTAATAAATTGTTAGTTAAATTTTATGGGCACAACCATGCAGCAAAATGTTAATTAAATTTTATGAGCAAAACAATGTAATAAATTGTTGGTTAAATTTTATGAACAAAACCATGTAATAAATTGTTAGTTAAATATTATGAGGAAACTCGTTTAATAAATTTTAGTTAATTTTATGAGCAAAACGATGTAATAAATTGTTAGTTAAATTTTATGGGTACAACCATCTAATAAATTGTTAGTTAAATTTAGTTGTTTTAAATAACGTTATTCCAGTGTTATGATAAATTTTCATCATAATTAAATAATTTTTATAAATACTCATCAATGTTTGGTAAGTTAAATTTTATGGGCAAAACCATGTAATAAATTGTTTGTTAAATATTTTGAGGAAAATCGTGTAATAAATTTTAGTTAAATTTTATGAGCAAAACGATGTAATAAATTGTTAGTTAAATTTTATGGGTACAACCATGTAATAAATTGTTAGTCAAATTTAGTTGTTTTAAATAACGTTATTCCAGTGTTATGATAAATTTTCATGATAATTAAATAATTTTTATATATACTCATCAATTTTTGGTTAGTTAAATTTTATGGGAAAAACCGTGCAATAAATTGTTAGTTAAATTTTATGGGCACAACCATGTAATAAATTGTTAGTTAAATTTTACGATCAAAACTATGTAATAAATTGTTAGTTAAATTTTATGAGCAAAATCGTGTAATAAATTTTAGTTAAATTTTATGAGCAAATCCATGTAATAATTGTTAGTTAAATTCATTCGATCAATAAATGGTATTTCGTTGGTTTGATCAATTTCCTGCCAAATCATTAAAATTAATGTTTTTAAATAAACAATTTTTGATCTCGCCTAATTTGGTTTATATTAAAATAAGTATGTTGTAATTAATATAATGACAGTAATACATATAGTTTGAAATAAAAATATGAGTGTCCGTTTCTTTTGTCTTTTACTGTACTCGATCATACCCGACGAAAATCTGGACAGTGGGTATCGCCGAGCATAGCATCGGGCAGATCTTCACGGGGGTAATACAATCTTATGGATAATTGGATTTTGGATTTGCGGTAAGTGTTCCCGGCTGTAATCCGGTCGATCCCCTGTTCAAATAGTAGTTCTTCGCTGCAGTTTGGAACACGGAAGTATTGCCAAAGATATAGTGACGCCTTGTAGATACTTAAGCAAGGCATTGGCTGTCACTACCAAATCCAACAGACAAAGATCTAAACATTCCCTTTCTTCCACAAATTAATTCAATACCGTTACCGTAAATTTCACAAAAATTTACCTATTATTACAAACCCAATAATAATAAAAAGCTCTCATCTTGCCATATTCAACTCAATCACTCTCGCAGGAAAAATGATAACCTGGAGATCTCATAAACTGCGAAAAAGGTGGCCAGACCGAGTAAAAATCCTATCTCATATTATTAGAATCATAGAATTATATTATTAGTCTCTATTTCTGGAATGCTAACACTGCAGTATTTTTTGATACCATAGTAACTTAGCTTATCGAAATGTATTGAAAATATCGTAAAGTCGTTCATTTATTTTCTTTAGTGTTCTAATAACACCATCACAAATGAATGAATCCCCTAATAATCGATACATTATCGATTGTCGATTATAAAAGAGCGGCCGGTTCGTCATTTAAGTGGGGTGCTGACCCATGATTGTAGTTGAACTGTTTGCCATACAGTTTTCCTTCCGTATACGAAGGAGAAGAATCCGACCACTCTTTGGGCCCATTGGGAAATCATACTTATCAGAACGAACGTAAAGTTTAGAAAAGTGCTTTTTGCAAGAATTGTTTCTATCACAGGTAGGAAGGGAACATATTACTCTAGAATAGTAAATAGAAAATAGCAGCAGATAATATAATTACATCTATGAGCGTGATCATTTATGTATTTATGTTGAAAAATAGGTTATGAACACGTATGTCATATTGTTTAGTGAATTTTTTTTTTTAAAACAAATAATATTGATTATTTATTTATTAAATACTTTATTTGTGTTATTACTTGATCTGGTCGAACCCCTGCTTAAATAAGAGAGTTAGTAGTTATGTATATTATATACATAGTTAAATAATAATTCAAGCTTTATTTCAGGCCAATTGAGCAATAAAATCTTATAAAGTAAAATGTCTTATAAATTTCAATTTTTGTAGGAAAAAAGACTTACATTGGTTAATTTTTTGTAATTTATTTGTACATGAAATTAGCTGTGAAAATGAAATTATATTCTACCTTTTATACAAAATGCCAATCAAATTGAATGTCATAAACGTGTAATTTGTGAACGAAATGATTTCTAATTATAAGAGGTCGTTATACGGGTAAAATTTGTTTTTAATCAAATAAGTATTTTTGACTTGTGGAAAGTTTACATCAGATATATATATTGGTGTCAACACTTCCCATAAACCGATAAACTTTTGGTAAATGTAAATTTGTTGGTTTATGTGGAATGTTGATGACAATTTTTTGGACATTTGGACACCCGGATTCATCACCTATCAATTATGATTTAGCGGATCACAACAATTGGAAATATTTCTGACAGCCATCAACTGATATTGTTGCCAGCACTTCTCATAAACCGACGAACTTTGTATAGAAAACTAAATTTGTTGGTTTATGTGGAGTGTTGATGACAATTTTTTGGACATTTTGGACACCCGGGTTCATCACCTATCAATTATGATTTAGCGGATCACAACAATTGGAAATATTTCTGATAGCCATCAACTGATATTGGTGCCAGCACTTCTCATAAACCGACGAACTTTGTACTGAAAGCTAAATTTGTTGGTTTATGTGGAGTGTTGATGACAATTTTTTGGACATTTTGGACACCCGGGTTCATCACCTATCAATTATGATTTAGCGGATCACAACAATTGGAAATATTTCTGATAGCCATCAACTGATATTGGTGCCAGCACTTCTCATAAACCGACGAACTTTGTACTGAAAGCTAAATTTGTTGGTTTATGTGGAGTGTTGATGACAATTTATTGGACATCTCTGGAAACACGACGAATTAATTTTGAACATCGAGAAGATGTAATGCTGTTTAAAAAAACATAATTTTTTATGATAATCGATTTAACGATTTTTCTGATGTCAATCAAATAATAATGTTGCCCGAAATCTCCGTAAACCGATAAATTGAACAAAACTAAATTAGTTGGTTTATGTAAAGCGTGGATGTCAACTTTGTGCAAAAAAAGGAAGAATATTGGCCACTATACTCCCCATGAACCGTTGAATTTTATTGAAATTAACTGAAAAAAATGTGTTGGTTTGTGGGTGGCAATTTTGAGTGAATAATTGGTGAAATAAACAAGATAGGCTACAATACAAAGAAATAAAAATGTATAAACTTTCTTTACAAAAATGATTATAATATATTTGGCAACGACACTTCTCATGAACCGATGAATTTGTATTGAAAACTAAATTTGTTGGTTTATGTGGAGTGTTGTTGACATGTTTGGAAACCCGGCGAAGACATTTTTAACATCGTGGAAATTTTTGCCGTAAGGAGAGACAATTTCTCACGATAATCAATTATGAATTAAAAAATCACAATGCAATGTTTTGGACAGGTGAAATTGGTGAATTTGTCTAGAATAAAAACAATTACACTTCTTCACAAATATGGAGGATAAGATATTTGAGGACAACACTTCCCATCAACCGATCATTTTGTATTACAAATTAAATTTGTTGAGCTATTGACTTGAAAAAAAAACGTTCTAAATAATAAATCGTAGTTCATATTAAGCTACAACATTTCCATGGTATTTGTATTTAAACACGATTTGTTGGTTTATGAGGAAGGTTGATGGCAATTTTGTTGACAATTTGTCAAAGGGAAGTGTGGTACCAAGAATGAATAGACCGATTGAGTGCAATAAAAATTAAATTTGTTGGTTTATGTGCTGTGATAGTGACGACAGTTTTGTGAATACCTCGTATAAATATAAAAGTAACCAACTTTTTCAATCAATTTTCTTTCAAAAAGAAGTTTGGTGACAACTGTACTCATAACTTAATGAAACTGTATTAAAACTTATTTGTTGGACTATGTGTCGAGGCAGTAGAAGTTTTATAGATATCTTCTGTAATTGGTTGAGCAGACTGTTGAGCAGAAATAATAAAGGAATGAATTTACAAAGAAGAATAAAATATTTGGCGACAACACTTCTCATGAACCGATGAATTTGTATTAAAAACTAAATTTGTTGGTTTATGTGGAGTGTTGGCGACAATTTTATAGATATGTAGCGGTAATACACGCATGTTCCGAGCTTTTCAAACAAGTAGTGAGTATAAGCTATAGTTAAATTAGTTGTAAGTACTAAAATAAAGATGAGCAATTATATATTTATTAATAACAAATGTTAAGGATAAATCATATAAAGGCCACCAGTAAGCACATAAATAATGGTTTAATTAATTTTTCATTTTTTTCAATTACAAAGGTTTTATTTATCGTAAGCTTGATTTAACGATAAATGTTTGTTTTAAATCTCTCAAATTGATAAGTCTAAAATATTTTTTTATCGTTAACTATGTAAAATATTATCGGTAAAGCATGATTTCATGATAAACAATGATTCCTTTTTATCGAATTCTTCTGAACAGCAAAGATAAAAAAATATTCGTAAACAATTGAATGACGTAATACCTTTATTTTGTGATGGATGGGCAATCTTAATTAAACATCAATTAATAAACAATTCAACAATTCCATTAAATAACAACCAACAAATTGGGATTGGATATAATTCACTAGAAATAACAATTTTCGTCAACAATTAATAACAAAAAACTAACAATTGTAAAATAAACACAAATTTATATTTATTTTGATTTATATCAGTTATGTTTTACTTGGTTAAACAATTTAATAAAAAGGTACAACATAAATAATAAGTTTTTTTAAATTTTACAAAAGTATTTATTTTTTGTTCAACAAGTACAAAGAATTGATATGTACAAGTGCAAAATAAAACAATACCACTAACTAAAAAATTTGGAAGTGATGAGAAGGATTGTGGAATTTTTTGCATCGGGATTTTATGACATCTTCACAAAAGGTCATTGTGGATTGTGTGACTAGATACGTAGAATGGAGCGTTTACTTACAATCGTTACTATTTTTCGTCGGATTTTGGATTGGGAGGTCTGGTTGGATAGTTGGAATGTTTGGTTGAACCCCACAGTTCAAATCGGTTTAATTAACGTCTCCTGTATCAGTCGTTTTTTGTGGAGTCAATTAAACTGAACTAAGGAACTAGAAAAGGTACAATACATCAGAAACTTTCCATCATCATCATCGGCAGTCACCCGAATTTGGCTTCGGTGTACAAAGTATCGGAAGGCATTTTTAATTAAATAGTTTGAATTATATAAAAAAAATTTGTCATTTACGTCAACTACTACATGAATAGCTGGAATGAATATTTTTTGTAATTTTAAGTATATACAAATTTTTCTTTCTCTTCTAAATAGTTTCAGACGTCATTAGCAAAAAAATAAGTGTTTTTAGACTTCTAGTAACCAAAATTCTAAAAGTTTTAAGGAAGCTTGAACGTCCAACGTATAACAAGAACTGACTAAGCCACGCCCAAAAATTGACACGAACTGACTAAGCCACGCCCAAAAAAAGGACACGAACCGACTTAGCCAAGCCCAAAAATGACACGAACTGACTAAGCCACGCCCTCAAAATCTAATTGGAAATTATTAAACAAATATTGAAATTTATTTAAATATCTATTGCCTTACCAGAATTACGATTTTAAAAGTTTTAATGCTTACGTACTTAAAATTATATAATATCCTAGTTTCAGTATCTGATATAATCTGTCTTAAGATTCTACAAGTAAATTTTACAATAATGTAAAGTAATATTTTATTTGCTGTGTAAACAACCTACAATTATTAAGAAAAGACACTTGCAATCGTTAATTGTCTGATTATACAAATTCTTAAATAAATAAATTCTATATTTAATGTGTGGTGATTAGTGACCGTCACCAGACCGCATCTCACGATTACTAAATAAATATCTATTGTATATTTAATCACATATATTTAATATAAATGTTTGTTCGTTTAATATTTGAAGTCCATGTTGTCATACTTCTATCAGCTAAAAGATATCGTTAACGTGCATTAAAATTAAGAACTATTATAAAGCAATTTAAACGGTTTTCAGTGCTAAAAAATTGATTTCCTTTGAGCCCGAAGACAACTGAAGAGTTTGCTCTTCGTTGAGGACTCATTGTCGAACCTGTGCACGCCTTTCCACCAGTAATCGACGGGGTAGATAGAATGAGGCGAGTTTTCACAGGATTGCCTACCGATAAAACTGACTGTTCAATTACCGAGATAACTTCCGTGAGGGGCTTTGTGAATGAGGGTCGACCTGATCGAAAGTGCGTATCGAGCACCATCTGCCTAATCCTGGGTCTCCTCAGGCTAACGACTCGAAATTGTGGCAAGCAATATATTTGTAAGTTTCTACTATCTGGAATGTATTGTAAGCCTTTGTTTTAAAAATAAGAGCAGGGAGGCTTAAGAGAAAAAGTTTGAATTTGATTTAACCCTCGTTTGTCCAGAAACATAAAATCACATAAAAAGTAAGTTGCATGACTATTAAACATCAGCATCAAAAAAAGGGAGTTAACAGTTAAGGTTAATTGGGGGTCGCCAGTTGGATTAACAATTTTCATACTCAATTTCGGTTTGACTTGTATTTCCAAAACATGTGCTATCTTTTATTTCTAGGTACTTTCTTATAAGCATCTCTGTAGGTTTCACCCATTATTCACATAGATGAAGGTAAGGGGAAAATTAATCAATTATCATCGAAACAAGTTAAAACATTGATTTTTTGTAATTATGTTTATAATTTTGTAAGTTCATCAATTAAATGTATGCCATGAAAACAAATTGTGCGAAAGAAATATTGCGAAATTACAGGAAGATTTATTTCTGTATACGCTTGAAATTAATTTATACGTGAATGTTATTGCTATTGAACTTTATTTTTAATATCCTCCCGTAAGGATAAAGCGTTAGGGTGTTTTTAGTTAGTTAAATTTTATGGACACTATCACATAATAAATTGTTAGTTAAATTTAGTTTTTTTAAATAAAAGTTATTCCGGTGTTTTGATAAATTTTCTGTCAAACCATCATAATTAAATAATTTTTATAAATACTCATCAATTTTTAGTTAGTTGAATTTTATGAGAACTATCACATAATAAATTGTTAGGTAAATATAGTCGTTTCAAATAAATTGTTCCGGTTTTTGATAAATTTTCTGCTAAACCATCATAATAAAATAATTTTTCTAATTACTCATCAATTTTTCGTTAGTTAAACTTTGTGAGCAAAACCAATAAATTATTAATTAGGTTTTATGAGCAAAACCATGTAATTAATAGTCAGTTAAATAAATTGTTTTAAATAAAGTTATTCCGGTGATTTGATAAATTGCCAAACAATCATAATTAAATAATTTTTATAAAAACTCAGAAATTTTTGGTCTCGTTTAATTTGGTTTACATTAAAATAAGAATGTTGTTATTAATATATCGAAGAAATGCATACAGTTCAAAATAAACTACAAAAAGTGTGGGTGTCCAGATCTTTTGTCTTCAGCTGTACTCGAAGAAAATCTTGTGTAATTTTATGAGCAAAACCTTGCAATAAATTGTTTGTCAAATTTTATGAGAAAAACCATGTAATCAATTATTAGTAAAATTGTATGAGTAAAATCGTCTAATAAATTGTTAATTAGGTTTTATGAGCAAAGCCATGTAATAAATTGCTAGTTGAATTCAATCTATCAATACATGGTATTGAGGTGCTTTTGGTACATTTTCTGCCAAACCATTAAAATTACATAATTTTTATAAAAACTCAGGAATTTTTGGTCTCGTTTAATTTGGTTTACATTAAAATAAGGACGTTGTAATTAATATATCGAAAAAAATGCATACAATTTGAAATAAACGTCAAAATGTGCGGGTGTCCGGTGCTTTTGTCTTCAGCCGTACTCTAAGAAAATCTTGTGTAATTTTATGAGCAAAACCATGCAATAAATTGTTTGTCAAATTTTATGAGAAAAACCATGTAATCAATTATTAGTAAAATTTTATGAGTAAAATCGTCTAATAAATTGTTAATTAGGTTTTATGAGCAAAACCATGTAATAAATTGCTAGTTGAATTCAATCTATCAATAAATGGTATTCAGGTGTTTTTGATAAATTTTCTGAAAAACCATTAAAATTACATAAATTCTATAAAAATTCAGGAATTTTTGGTCTCGTTTAATTTGGTTTACATTAAAATAAGAATGTTGTAATTAATATATCGAAAAAATGCATACAGTTCGAAAGAAACTACAAAAAGTGTGGGTGTCCAGATCTTTTGTCTTCAGCTGTACACGAAGAAGATCTTGTGTAATTTTATTAGCAAAACCATGCAATAAATTATTTGTCAAATTTTATGAGAAAAACCATGAAATCAATTGTGATAAAAATTTTATGAGTAAAATCGTCTCATAAATTGTAGTTGAATTCTATCAATAAATGGTTTTCATTTTGATAAATTTTTTGCCAAACCATTAAAATTAAATAATTTTTTATAAAACCCCATAAATTTTTGATCTCGTTTAATTTGGTTTACATTAAAAAAAGCATGTTGTAATTAATATAAGGACAATAATACACGTAGTTTGAAAAAAATATGAGTGTCCGGTTCTTTTCTCTTCGACTGTACTCGACGAAAATCTGGTCGGTTGTAAGGCATGTAATGATGTCAAGACTCATAAGCCTATAAATTTTTTTATGAATCTTGGAGGGTTGATGGCAATTTATTGGACGTCTAGAGAAACCGATGAAACGATTTTGAACATCGTGAAAATTTACTGTTTTAAAAATTATCAGCAATGAATTAACAAATTACAACTATGGACGTTTCTGAGAGTAGTCGATTGGTATTGATGCCCTTCTCATAATCCGATAAACTTCGTATTGAATCTAAATTTGTCGGTTTATGAGGAGTTCTGGCGGTAATTTTCTGGAATTTGTGAGACTGGCAAGAATATAAAAGTTAAAAAAAAAGAAAGATACGAATTATTTTTTTGAATTTTTTTGACAACTAAATTTGTTGGTTTTTGTGCAACATTAGTAGCGATTGTGTGGATGTCTTGTAAAATTTATTAATATTTAAAAAGAAATCAACAACACTTAACAAAAAATAGAATATGACATTTGAATACACAATTTCTGTTTTCAATGAAAATGTATTTGTTGGTTTATTTGAAGTGAAAGTGGAAATTTTGTTGATAAATTATTAAATTCGTGAAACTGGCTAGAATAAAAAAGCATAAACACTTCTCATAAGCAAATATCTATAATGAAAATTATATTGGCTAGTTTATGTGCAGTGTTAGTGGCAATTATGTAGATATATTGAGAAATGGGTTAAACTTACTGATTTAAATATTTGGCGACTACTTCTAATAAACTGATGAATTTGTATTAAAACTAAATTTACTGGTTTATGAAGAGTGCTTGTGGCTTTTTTGTGGCTAACGATGAAATTGGCAGACAGGCTAGACTGAAAAGGAATAACCTTCTTTATAAAGATGGAAGATAAATTTGGTGAAAACACATGTAAACTAAGTAATTTATGTTAAAACTTAATTTGTTGTATTATCTGCAGTTTTAGAGACAATTTTGTTGATACCTTATAAAATAAGTTAAATTTGCTGACCTCAAAAATATTGATCTTTATTTACAAAGAAGAGGGATAACACATTTGACGACACAAATCTCATAAACCGATGCTTTTGTATTGGAACTAAATTTGTTGGTTTATTTGGATGGTTGTGAACATGTTTTTGGACAAGTGAAATTAACAAGGTTGGCTAAAATAAAATGGAACAATCATTTTTTACAAAGAAGAAGTATATTTTTGAGCGACAATACTTCTCATAAACCGATGAATTTGTATTGAAACTAAATTTACTGGCTTATGTGGAGTGCTTGTGGCTACGTTGTGGCTAATGGTGAAATTGGCGAGACAGGCAAGACTAAAAAGGAATAACTTTATTTATAAAGATGGAGGATAAGACGGATGACAACACTTATAAACTACGGAATTTGTATTGAAACTAAATTTGTTGTATTATGTACAGTGCTGGTGACAATTTTATAGATATTTTATGAAATGGATCAAACAGATTGAACATAAAAGAAATAAACGTTCTTTATTTTTTCATGAGGAATTAGCAAGGCTGGCCGGAATAAAAAGGAACGAACGTTCACTACAAAAAAGGAGGATCTTGGGCGCTTCTCATAAATGAAAGAATAAGTATTGAAACGATGTTTTTTTGTTCATCCAGTGTTACTAGAAATTTGCGATATCTTGGGAAAGTGGTTAAATATACTGAATTAAAAAAAGTATAAACTTTTTCTATAGAAAAGAAAAATAACATATTTGCAAACAATACTTTTCTTAAACCGATGTATTTGCATTAAATTTAGCGTTCAGTTTATGTGAAATGTTAGTAAAATGTTGTGAATATCTAGTATCATTAAATCGTTAATTAAAACTATACTAATTTACAGAAACCAACACTAACATTACAACACTTTCACACACAACCAATATGACACCACAAGAATAGCACCACACTTTATGTCCTGAAGATGGCCAGAATAAAGGTCGAAACGCCGGCACAAAAATGAAAAAGGTGTTTCAACTAAACTTCCTAGTTCTTCACCGCTCTTCACGATTTTAACAAATTATTGATTTAAATCTTTGAAAATAGAAAGTACTAAAAGTTATTCAGGTTAATGCTGAAGAATGTAGGCAAATAAAAAATTTCCAGATTAAATGTCTTANTATAATAACCGTAGTGCAATATGCGATGCCATGTAGGCAGTGATAATTTTATTTATGTAAACAATTTATTTGCAGAATTTCCATTGTTATGTTTGCATGAGTTTATTCCCTTAAACTTCTTTGTTTGAGTCAACTTAAAGAAAGTAATATGAGATGTTTTGAATGTGCTGTATTGTCGAAGGATGTAGGATTTGCATTACTATATTAAACAATTTTTATTAGAAAATAAAATAAATATATTTATAAATTATGTATAAAAATCGTAAACGAGAAAAATTAGTTCTTTTCTATATCTTTCGACTCATACCTTTCTTCTTTATCTGAAAATGAGTCATTTTATTAAATTAAAAAAAAAAAAGATTTTATAAATTTTCGAAATTTTAAATTTACCACTGACTTTGTTGAAGTCTTGAATTTCACCTGAGCCGAAGATTATGAAAACCAGGTTGCCGACGAAAAATACACCGGCTGACACATAAAAAACAATCCTCCACAGGTCAGCGTTTGTCTAAAACGCACAACACTCAAATTTAATAACTGTTTTTAAGTTGAAAATTTTATGTTTACTTAGCAATTTACTTACAACATCTGTGACGACGTAGCCGACAAAAAGTGGTCCGAGAATGGCCGAAATATTGGAAATGCCATTAGTGAGGCCCATCAGAAAGCCGGCAAAGTTTGGACAAATGTCCAGATGGTTGATGTTGAATCCCATGAAGGTGAAACCGACCAACGTCACCCCTATAGTGTACATGATTATAGCGACACTACTGCTGTTCGTGTAGCCTAAGGCGAGTAGACATGCAGCGATTCCCCAATGACCTAAAATATCAATTAACAGTAATATTCTATTAAATTCTTATTAGAGTAAAAAAGGCATTGCTTAACGTACCAATAGTGTTACAGAGTTTCCTCGAAAGGCTTATCGAAGTGACGCCTTTTTTGATGAGCATGTCAGCAATGTATGAAATAGGAAAAGACACAACCCACAAACAGGCGAACGGCATCGCTGAAATAAGACCATTCTAGAAAAAGAAAAATAACAATTAACAACATGAACTTGTGTAAGTATTACAATGTTGGGTCAGAATTAAGTCGAATAGTTTGATAAATATTTTTTTTTACAGGTCGCTAAAAGTGTATTTCTTCAAAAAACCCTTCAATTTTAAACAAAACCAACACATGATTTAGTCATTGCCGAAGTGTTTGATGGGATAGAGTGACCAGGATGATTGGTAACGGCTAAATTAGTGTTTCATCACCCGACAGACCTGACAGAAAAATTTCAAAAGGAATATAGCCGATTTATTTTCAGGCTTCCTAATAAAGCAAATGTACGCAAGGATAGACGGAATTTTTTCAAATTATCTATCAAAACGATTTCTTTTAAACGCATGTAATGACGTAATTTTCGTAATAAAACAAAGAATAAGAGAATAATCTAAATAAGTCAAGAAAACCAAATTAAATCTGACAGAACTTTGACAGATAATAAAAATATATTTTTAGACAATTCATACTTTTCAACTTATATTAAACCTTTTTTAACAGTTTCGTATGACGCTGCCAAACCAAAAGTCTACGCAAATTGCGATTAGGAGAGACGAGTGGAAAAAGGATTTAAATTTATACCAGCAAACTTATAAATGAAATGTATTTACCAGATCAATGCTTAAAACCTTATACTCCGTCAATTAATTAATCTTTATGAAAGGTACTGATAAATGGCCTGCCTACTCGCTCCCTGAAAGGGGACATGGCGTGGCATTCCTCATACAAATGTGACACACCGGGCTCTATAAGCGGGACACCTGCGCAGGGTTTGCTCCAAAAGTATGTGTCCTTGTGTCAATCGGATATGGCCTATTCTCAAACGGGTCAGCTGGAATACAAGTTAAAATCAAATTATGGACATTTGGAATTTTCTAGTCACTTAGGTATGTAGAGTAACTTCCCGAAGTATTAACATCTGTTTGTGGAAAAACAGCCTGTTCGTATGTACAGAATAGAAGTGGTCCGATTGACCAAATAACTTCTTTCAATTAATTAAACTTTATGTAAGGTATTGGTTGATATAAAAAAGTCAGAAGCCATTGAAAAATGGCAAAAAGGAGGGAAAATTCGAAAGGTGGGTTGAGGTGGAAAGTTGGTGATTGAGTGGATCAAAGTAACGATAGTTCAAGTGGTAGAGCAGCGGCGTATTTAGCCGAATGTCGTGGGTTCGAATCCCGCTCGTCACACTGACTTTTTTATCTCAACCAATACCTTATATAAAGATTAATTAATGAAAGATGTTATTTGGTCAATCGGACCACGAAATCTAATGAATTAATAGATAATGTTCTAACTGATATTTTAGTTTGTTTCTTAAAAATTACAATAAAAAAATTTATCCTATAGGGCGTTTAATGCACTTTCCATTAATGCATTCAAATTTATTGTAGGATTAATATCGTACGAAATACGGGGGCTTTAAGGGAATAGTTGGGAAAGGATGAATTAACACGAAAAGTGAAATGTCTCAAATATAATTGACAATCAGACTATGTACAAAAGAATCTTTTAGCCCCATTTGAAATGTTGAATAACATCCTAAATTATTCACTTCAGTCTCTGACTGACCAATAAATCTGATTTGAAGCCCAGGAAACTGTGGAATAGTGTTCAATGCGCTATTACTATTTGAGATTTTCATGAGCTAAATGTGGTAACGTCTGCAGAATGCTTATTACTTCAAAAGTGTCTTCATAGAAACCTTTTGATGAAGTTTAACGTCCGTTGACCATATTTTTGATCCGACACCTTTCTTAACTTGTTTCTTCAATAATAACTTTTCTTCCATTATGAACAATAGTACATAGACCAAATCGTATTTTTAAAGAGTGTATAAAATAGAACATTGCTACAAGGTAAAATGACCTCAAATCAAGGTAGTGAGTTCAAAATTATGTCAGAAATGTGTGGTGATTAGTGACCGTTAATCGATATTTATTTAGAAATCGTGAGATGCGGTCTGGTGTGATGTAGGTTTCAGAAAAATATTTTCTTTATCATGCCAACGTTTCGATCTTTATTGAGATCATCTTCAGGGACCAAAGTGGGCACTCTCGACACGACACGCAAGAATGACACAATTACAAAGAAGACAAACACTTTGAGCCCTGAAGATGATCTCAATAAAGATCGAAACGTTGGCATGTTAAAGAAAATGTTTTTCTGAAACCTACATCACACCAGACCGCATCACACGATTTCTAAATAAAAATTATGTCAGAAGATTTCTCAGTTTTAATACGCTTAACACAATTAGCCTAGTTTGTAACATGGCAACTTACACTTATTTTTAACTTTCGGTTAAAAGTTAAAGTTAAGTTTTATCATCACCTTAGGTTGATTTAAAAAAACTTACATTTGAAGAACTGTAATTTAGGACGGAATCGAAGAATGTGGGCATCTGGGTGATCAGAATCCAGTATCCCCAGTTGTGACCTGTGATGGCTATCGTGACAGCATAACAGGCTTTGTTTGTAAAGATTTTCGCCCAAGGTATCGTTCGTTTCTAAAAAATAAAAAAAAACACGTTTATATAAAACTCGAATTCGCACAAATCTCCGCTATGGCACCTTTGCCTTCGACGTGTGAACCAGGGCGCTTTCGATGTAACGTTTCTCCTCTCGTGAAATGTAACTGCAGCTGGACGGACTTTCGGCTCCCCATTCGTACCAGACGACGCACCAGAGGAGCGACATACCTCCTGAAAGGTAAAAAATGCTCGGCCAACCACCCGCGCTAGTTCCGAGCACTCCTGAGCTCACAAATGAGATTATAGTTCCAAAATGCATCCCTGGAAAATCAAATCAAAAATATTGCATAAGAATTTTTCTTGAGGCCTGCACGGAAATGTTAGATAGATTCAGATCATCCTAGTATGTCTATTCTTTCTGGCTTTGTCTATCGGACTCATTTCGATTTTTCGCCTTCTTCAGTGATTTATTAGTTTTTTTCGTCGAAGGGGAAAGGTGTCTTTCGATATTCCAGTTGGTAATGTTACAGTTTGAAAGCTGTATAGATTTATTGGAGGCCTTCATTTGGTGCGACGTTCTTTAGGTTATTTGGAGATCGTGAGACGCGGTCTGGCGTGACGTAGGTTTTTAGAAAGACATTTTCTTTATCGTTTCTTTATTGAGATCATCTTCAGGGCTCTATGTGTTTGTTTTCTGGTAGAATGCCTGAACAATGGGCACTCTTAACACGACACACAAGAATGACACATCTTGCAGAAAACAAACACGTTTAGCATTGAAGATGATCTCAATAAAGATCGAAACGTTGGCACGATAAAAAAAAATGTTTTTCTAAACCTACGTCACACCAGACCGCATCTCACGATCTCCAAATAATCATTGGCTAACGGTCACTAAACACTATACGTTGTTTAGGTTTTTTTAGAAACTTTTGAAGTTTTGCTTGTTGGGAGTCACATGAGCTTAAACATGATCACCTGCACATAACGCTGAGAAATCAAAGGATTGAAGAAACAGGTAATAAGAAATGTAAAGCTAAGCACCTAGCGTAGTCCATTAAGTACCTAAAGTAAAACTCAAGAGTGGATTTTTTGGCCGACGACAAAGAAATGATCGAAGGTCGGCTCGGCGTCAAAAATGTTTCAGTACATTACATTAACGTATAATTTGTTTAAAAAAAGCCACGAAGGATCTCGTGACCACTGATACGTCCCAACTTTAAGATAAATCAAGATCAAAGTGATTTATCACACTCAAGTCTTATTAAGAATTATATTTTGATTATCTCATTTTTGATAATAAAATTTTATTTGATGGCCCAAGGTTCCAGCATTTAATCTAAATGCATTTCTTTCCAGATTCAGAGTCTCACCAGCTTTTTTTTTACCATTCTGTAATATCTTATCTTTCTTGTTCAATCTTACACGGAGATTATTGGATTACTTGATCCGAGTGATAGATTCCTGTTGTTTTCTCTCCCTTAAAAAGGGTTCAGCCATGTTATCATTGCCTTTCAAGGGCATTAGTTTCTTGGTTTCTGTAATCTCCATTTTAATTGTTTATGTTTGTAAATTTTGTCTTGTCATTAAGGACGATTCGGAGCTAATGATGTTTGATTGACGAAGTTCGACAATTGTGCATAGATATCCATCAGACATACATTCATTTCACAACGGTTTCCTCAGAAGTATAAAAAAAATTGTTGGGTATTCAGCGACCTCGTCCGATTGTGGGAGGTAATCCTTTTCCCAAATGTGTTGCCAGATCTATTTTACGACACTTTGCCACTCAAATCACTCACCTGATTAGATGTAGAGCTTCTGTATATTAAAAATCCTTAAAGATAGCGTTAATAGGCAATAGCATGCAAATAAAATGTTATCTAATGGAAATAACAAATATATTATAAGAAAAAGTTACGGCAAAGGTAAACAAAGTTAGTTTCTTATTGTAATAATAATACTATGAAATAAAATTATAGTATTAGTTTTAAATTAAAAATTAATTAAACAGAGAAATAACGGAAGAGCTCTTCAATGAATTTAGAAAAGAAAGAAAAAACTAAGTTAAAATGAAGATACAAAAAAAGTATATATATTTAAATTAAAATAAAAGTTCACTTGTGAGGACTCTTGATGTATAGATGTGACGTGGCGTTGCGGTTGTGCGGGAAAGATTATGAAGTCGGGTCCACTTCTGCTGCGGTGCGGGAAGATGTCAGGCGTGCGGTCGTTGTGAATCAAGACATAGAATACAACTGATTGTAGTGCGGCGGACGAATAATAATAATAACGCCCGTATTGTTGAACAGTACAGAACGTTGAACTATCGATTTACAATACAAAATAACTTATATAAAATTACTGCCTGAAACATCTAAATTTAAGAAACAGAGCGTATGCTGTCTTCTTGGCGGTTGAGACGCAACTCGTCCAGTTGACTGGACTTTACCAAAGAAAAGAAGGGGCGTTTCCATGGTAATGAAAAATACAAAACAATTCACCGTAGCAACGGCGACGTGTAAACACTGGTGCTCATGGCAACCGAAAGCATAACATTTGGTTCCCATAGCAACGGGAGGCGTAAACATTCGTTTCCCGTGGCAACGAGACCAAACAAACTCAACTTAAATTAAAACAAAAAATAAAATTTAAATTCAGGCGTAAACAAAATTGTATAACAAAATATCCATTTTGTATACTATCATAATGTACAACAAAAAAGAACATTTATCAGAAGATAGGTGATCATTGCTAATAATTATAGCCCGCCTGTCCTGTCTTATCTTCATTAATCGTGTTTCGTATTTCGTGGTTATCTTTTATTTGCGTCATTACGTTCTGACGTTTTTGTTTTGTCAAAATGTGTGTTGGCAGGAGGCAGTTCAAGCGTTGTTTTCTCTGTGGTTTTATAGTATTTGATGATGCTTTTATGCATTGTCGATTTTTAATTGACAGATAACAGGATAAGGCGCTGACGCACTTCACTGATTGTTAGTAAATGCCTAAAGACGTTTGACAGACAAAAACAGCGTGATGAAACAAATGGTAATGATGATGAGAATCCTCATAAAACATTCATTCCAGCTATTTATTACAAAGTACAACTGCTTGATCATAAACTTCATGATCATTAACCTAAATGATAATTGTTTTTCTTTGGGCGGCCCTGTAATCAAAACTACTTAATTAAATATGCCATTCGATGAACACCTGCCAATAATAAATTATGCCGATTTTTCTGGTGGTTTGATGTTTTTAAGTTGTACCATTTTTAAGTTTCAAATTTGAGTGGTGGTTTTAAGTGATACAGTTTCGGCTAGAATCATGGCGTTGTTGGAAGGTGGTAGAAGTGAAGCGTATCTGGTCTGGTTGCTTAACATTCCCAGAAGAACTGTCCGAAGGGTCTTACAAATCTACCAAGGAGGTTTATCAAGAAGGCATGGATCAGGTCGCCAACGTGTCACATCTGAGATGCCAATGGAGATCAAGCAACGATTTCAATAAATTAGAAATGTTAATATCAGTTGATGCAATGTAAGGTAACACTTTAACAGGCTGAATTACGTGCAAGAAGGCTGGTCTAGAACTTTTGACGAAGCACAGAACTGCTCGGTTAAGTTTCGCAAGACATCACATCTATTTGTCTGTGGAAGCTTGGACTAAAATATATTATCGGATGAGTGAAGGGTTTGTTTGAAGTCTGAAGGCCGAGAGAGGGTTTGGAGAAGAATATGAGAGCGATATATCCCAGCAACATTTTCACTCCGGAATAGCTATGGAGGTAGTGGTGTTATGGTTTGGACTGGCATTTCTAAAGAAGGTCGCAAACTTGATCTTTCCCTCTAGAGTTCCCTAACATCTGCGAGATACACTGAAGATGTATTATCAGAACAGTTCCTTATATGTCACTAATTTGCGACGGTTATGCAGATGTTTGATGCATAATAATACAAGGCCCCACACAGCTAGTATTTGGTGACTACTTGGAACGGGCTTCAATTCAATGCCTAACAAAACAGTTCCCAACTTAAACCCTATCGAACACCTTAGGGACGAGTAGTCAAAGAGGATAAAAAGTAGCCCAATGATGCTAGCATTTGGAGGAATTAAGAAAGACGCTGTTAGAGGAGTATGAAAATATTCCACAGCACTACAATAAAAGCCTAATAAAATCGATGCCATGTCGAATGAAAACGGTGATCAACGCAAGAGAAGGAAATACTCTGTACTGAATTTAATATGTATTTTTATTTTCCATGGCAACATTTTTAATAAATTCACTAATTTCGTG
This sequence comes from Cimex lectularius, assembly GCF_000648675.2. Classification (NCBI taxonomy): domain Eukaryota; kingdom Metazoa; phylum Arthropoda; class Insecta; order Hemiptera; family Cimicidae; genus Cimex; species Cimex lectularius. The sequence continues at coordinate 175,024 of NW_019392887.1, read as the reverse complement.
GTCCGCTTGACCAATTAATATATTACAATTAATTAAGGTTTTTAGTTGAGATAAAAAGTCAATGGCACGAGCAGGATTCGAACCCACGATCTTCGGCTAGATACACCGCTGCTCTACCACTTGAGCTATCGTGACCTCGATCCACTCGGACACCAACTTCCCATCTCAACCCCACCTTTTTGAATTTTCCCTCCTTTTTGCCATTTTTCAAATGTCGTGTAATCGAATTGGATTCTCGACGACAAGTGAAATGGCCACGGAGAGCTGTAGTGAAGTACACTTCATTTTAAATCATTAAATTCACTAATTTCGTGGTTCGCTTGACCAATTAATCAACAATTAATTAAGGTTTGTAGTTGAGATAAAAAAGTCAATGGCACGAGCGGGATTCGAACCCACGATCTTTGGCTAGATAGGCCAAGATTCAAATAGATTACACGACACTTGAAAAATTGCAAAAAGGAGGGAAAATTCAAACGGTGGGGTTGAGATGGGAAGTTAGTGTCCGAGTGGATCAAGGTCACGATAGCTCAAGTAGTAGAGCAGCGGGGTATTTAGCCGAAGAGCGTGGGTTCGAATCCCGCTTGTGCCATTGACTTTTTTATCTCAACTAAAAACCTTAATTAATTGTAATTTTTAGTAAAATAGTTTTACTCAGTTTATTTTTTATTAAATGTTTTAATTTAGCTATATCTTATATTTTTCTTTAAAAATGTCCAGTAACAACAAAAAGCTTTAACGTTTGCAATTATTTACTATAAATAGAGGATGGCCACTGTTTTGCCTCTCCGTATTATATATATATATATATATATATGTAGGATGTTCACCGCCACTACGTCAACGGAGGCCCTACNTTATTAATGAATGATGTGATTAATAATTAATTGTACAAAGATTATTGTATTAACTGTATTGAACGATGAGAATAAAATTAGCAAAAGTATAAGCAAAGGATTTTCTTCTTCTTCTTTTATTCTTGAAAGCTTCTTTGGACGCTCGAGAATCCCCTCAAAGGAAAGCCCAGGAAATGCAAATTGATGAAGCCAGAAGGTGGAAGCTACCATGAGGAAGAAAGCTCCACGTAGAATGAAAGAAAGATAGCGATAGACATATAGATAGATGTAAACTTAGAGAAAGAGTGATTTTAAAATAAAGTGTGTGTGTGTGAAAGAGAGGGAGGAAGAGAACGAGTGAACGAGAGAGATGAAGAAGATAAAAAAGGAGAGAGAGAGAGAGAGAGAGAGAGAGAGAGAGAGAGAGAGAGATAGTGAAAAACCTATGGTAGAACTTCTTAGATGATTTAATGAATATACCGCCCAGGGTTATATATCTGCTATCGCTTGTTCGGTTTAAGATTAGTAATTAACAAAATTATACTTTATTGGAATATTATTTCGCTTGCGGTGAAATCATATTAATTTTTAGCTTTTATTTATCAGTCTGCAGTCCATTGTATTGGATAATAACATCATAATTATCATTTTAATGTTTTTATTGTTATTAATGTAGAAAATAGAGATAATAAATCATAGCTCACCTCCTAAAACAAGCGTGCCGCAGCGAGCTCTTTCGTTGGGCGGGACCCATCTCGAGAGTTGACCCGAGGTCACAGGCATCATGAAACCCTGGACAACATCAAATGCATAATGTTGTCGGTTAAGAACAGTTAAATATAACACTAAGTTACCTGCATGAGTCCTAACGATGCCCTGAGGGCGACGAAAGCCCCGTAACCTCCGATTTTGACGATGAACGGTGTTGCGATCGTCGCGATCGAGCTGTAAGTGGCGCTACAAAGAAGGAGATTCCTGTTGTTAAATTTATTAACCAACACCGCAGCACATAAGTTCATGATGAGGTAGCCCCAGAAGAAAGCGCTGAACAGAATGCCTCGCTGCTCTGAGCTCCAGTCGTATACCTAAAACGAAACCAAATATTTTAAAATTTCCTCTTAGGATCTGCTAGTTGATGAACTAGTGTTGCGTCGTTTTGATCAATTTATTTTACCTACCATTTCTTACTGTGAAATTGTGTCAAAGAGATAAACGCATTTGACAGACCAAAACAATAAAATAAGCAGACCAAAATGATCAGAAACGGCCAAACTACAAAAACATAGGGGTCTTTAAAGATCGTGGGTTTTTAACGGGTCCAGAGATAAAAAAATGCAGAATCGACAACTAACACACATGACACATCACCACAGGACCCATAACAGATGTACGCTGTACAGCTGTACAACTGCGTAGCTAAATATTTGGAAGCTCGGGTGCGTAAAATAGATGAAGGTCTCTTTTATTTGCAAAAACAAACTAAGGTTCGCAGCCTATTGATTCACGATGCCCGGATAGCCACGCCACTGTTGATCTAAGTACGTATAGTGGACTAAACTTTGGATATAAATAATAATTAATAATTGTAATGGACTTTGATACAAAACGGAAGAAAAGTCAAAGAAGACGGAGCTATACACATTTTCAAGTATTGTCCGGATGCTAATCCAGACCTGCCGGGTGGATGCAGTATGCCAATGTGCAAAATGCCTTTGATGTGACAAGCTATAGAACGATGTAGCAGTAATTGCGTCTAAATATAACATGCTGTGGTTTGAAGTTATGCTTCCTCCCTGCATATCTGGATCAAGGCAACGTTTTGTCCAATAATTTTCAATTGTTTACCTCGTAAGTATCGGTACTGTTCTTGTCGGTCATCAGCACCATGGCTATACTCAGGTTCGTCCTCATCAGGTAGTTCGATGCCAAACAGAAAAAAAGGATCAAGGCCTGGACGTGACGCACTCCCAACCATGTTCTGGAAACTATAAATGTAATTAGCACATACTATATTTTAATAATTCACATAAATCAATCTTTTAGCATATATTCTTTCCTAGATGGAAAAATTGGTATAATTAACTATCACCATATCGACATATTTGATTTATTATCAACCCACATATACATTTTCACTTGAGTATATTCAAGATAATTACTGTTTGTATTTCAATTCAACCAAGTGTTGACTTAAGATTAAGATTTATTTATTGTCCATTATTTTTCACTATGTTTTAAATTCTTCAATTTATTGGCGGATTTATATTTTGTTTTAGTTTTTTATTTATTGCATGTTTATTTTCAATTTGGACCATGCAAGATAGCATATGCTAGGCATGAATATATATTTTTATTAAATTTTTTTATAATGCTAACAAAATTTTAATAAAAATTATACTGAATTCTATATATTTAAGTGTTTCGTCTAATACAGGACTTTGAATTTGTTTTTTTGTTGTATACTTTAATTTTACTATTGTAGGTGTGTATATAAGTAGTTAAGAAGTTAAATGAATTAAATCATATTGAAACAGTTTATAATTAATTGCTTTTTTTATCATTTAGTTAATTCTTTTTCTTGTGATATTGAATTTACATTTTGCAGAAGGACTTAGAAGTTGAAGAATAGATTAATTTAACAATATAATTGCTCTGTAATCGGGTCAATTTTGGCTAATTTAAAATGGACTAGAAATAAAAAGCCGAACTAACTAGGACCTGAAGACTTTTCATATAATCGAAATTGAGCCTTGTCAAAGTGGGATTTTATCAATTATTTTTTTTACGAGGGTTCGCAACTGCAGAAGATATATCAACCCTCGGGGTGCAGGTGTTTTTGAAAAAAAAGCCCATTTGTAAGTATGTCGGGTTCGAATGCAGGGCCGCTGGATTCGAACACGGGACCTTTACTTCACAGTGATGAGCGCCGTGTCAACGCCTAAACCGTTGCGGCCACCGACGCCCCAATCAATTTTATTACTATGCAATTTATTCCTATCTCATTTAGCTTGAGCCAAAGTGACCCGTGACAGACCGAGTCAGAAGCTTTTTCAAAATCGAAAAACAAAATTGCAAAATGATATTTTTTTAATCTGGGTATACTTGATCATGAATTTAGTAAAAATAAATATATAGCTTGTACAGCGCTAGAAACCGGCTTGTTTTTATGATAATCCAATATTAAATTTGTTCTCTAAGTATAGAAGTAAACCATTTGCAAAAAACAGTAAACAATGCACAACGGTAATTGTTTGGCTCTCTTCGATCACCTTTTTGAAGCGGTAAAGTGATGATTACTGTATATGAGAGTACCAATGAAAAAAATCTCTAACTAACTAAGTTTCTACAAAACAAAATATTTGGCTTTAGGAAAATAGGTTTAAAACAACATGGACTAAATCTGCAGCTGAAAGGCTTGAATAACCTGATAAGTTCCAAATACATCATTTAAGAAATTTTCTTTTAGCTATGGTTTTGACGTCGTTTCTTGAGTATTTTCACTGTGTTTCGTGTCCCTGCTGCTTCGTTGCTACGCACGGGATTGCTAGACTACATTGCTGAATTACTGGAGATTCTGGATTGCTAGGGTGGGCTGGGTTGCTGGGACGGGTCTGTTCCGGTCTCCATCCTGTTTTTATCCTTGTATTGATATTCTTTGTACTTCTTCCGGTTCTCTCCATTCGTTCATCGTACTATTCAATTGTTTAGATAGACGTTCCACGTTTCTTTTGAGTTATAAGCTTATCGCATTTAATGGAAGCAATTTTCCTATTTTGCCTGGCTTTTTCGCATTAATAACACGGTTTGAGAATTATCTTCAACCATAAAGATGTTTCCATTTGTTAAATTCTTTTTATTTTCTAGAATAATTTTTTTTTCCTAAGTAGTAAGCCCGAAAACGACGGGCCGAATTTTCTGTTGACTTTTTGTCCCATTCTTCTTACAAAATAAATCGCTTCTACGTTATGCTAGTTATATTATAATCAAAACCGTCAATTTTCTAACCAACGCTTGAACTAGCTGAAAGTAATCTAATCTTTATAATTGACTATAAAAGAGAGTTTTTTTCACAAATTTATTTTGTTACAAACGATACATGTGAAGAATGTAATAATAAGAAAGTTGCCTTGACTAACAAAAGTTTAAAACAATCTGACAGGTTATAATTGAGCAGTAGAATTTGTGTAGCTATGTTAATTGAACAAATCAACGATTTATAATTTCTTATCAGCGTAATGATTGATAATATTTGTAAGTAATATTTTTTCTAAGAATCAACTCCTTCTTCCTGTTCGATAACCTAGTTATTAATAAAACAACTGGTAGTCAGTCTGATTAAACTTTTAAGTAATTATGTTTGTTTCGTTGCAACTGGTGCAAATTGTAAATTATTACAATTTCAAGAGCAAACTTATTTTTTGCTGGTTTCAAACGATTTGTTCATTTAACATTAGGCAGAACCTGTTTGTTAACACAATATTTCAACTTTACGTTCGCTGTTTGCCTGGAAAAGAAAGTATTAAATTTTTTAGATAAACAATAACGAGATTTTGAAAAAATTGGCTGTTAATAAAATTCAAATTAGACAAAGAGTTGAAATCAACAATTTGACAAATTCAATCTTATCCGTCAGATTCACAATGATGCACGTACATTGAGATAAATTAAACATAAATTTAAGATAACCTCTCGATAAGGACGTCTTCGGTCAAGTAAAAAATAAATAAATAAATAAAAATAAAAAAATAAAAAAAAATAATGATAAAATAATAGATAATATAACTTGGATTTATATAAATTGGTCGATAAAAGCAATCGTCAATAAAATTATGGTGATTATTGTTTAATATTTACATAGATTTTTCATGTACCAATCTGTTATAAAAACATGCAGCAATACATTAATAATAAGATCAGAATGATTGAAATAGTTAAATATAAAGTTATATTAAATGAACATTGAAATGAAAAAGTCATTGTCACGAGCGGGATTCGAACCCACGACCTTTGGCTGAATACGCCGCTACTCTAACCACTTGGGCTACCCTGACTTCGATCCACTCGGACACCAACTCCCCATCTCAGTGGGTTCGAATCCCGCTCATGACACTAACTTTTCCATTTCAACCAAAAACTTTCATAAAAATATTAATTAATTGGAAGAACTAATATCGTCAATAGACCACTAATTATAATGGTTTTAATAAGAATAATGTGAGAAATGGGAGATGGAACTATAACATCCTAGAAAAAAAAAAAAAAAAAAAAAAAAAAAAACATGGCCAAAAATATACAAAAACGACCTGTTAAAGTTTATAATCTGATATGGATATAACATTAAGTAGATGCAATAAGAGTAGACATTCTCATAATCGCAATAATGAAAAAAAAATGAGCATTATCAAAAGATTATTATAGGCCTAGGCTAGGGTTGAGAGAAAAATTTAGTTTTTAGGTATAATGTGGTTTACACTCTTGTCCTTATAGTAGGCTGATGTTGAATAGGCACCAATGGACTTATGCATAGAGTTTATGTCCCCCATTATCCTAAAAAAAGTTATGGCTTTTCTATGGATTGCCTCTTTAATCCAAACCAAGATCTTTATTCGGCGTGACCCATATGTTACAAGCAATCATTTTAAACAACTATTAACATTAATATTGGACTGGCATGTGTAACTCCGTGAAAGACAGTGATATAGTTACATTGTTGTAACAATGGTCTTGTATAAAAGTAGATTCTTTACAATCTTTTTAGAATTCATCTATGTTTATCTAGTTTCAGCTTTAACTTTGTCAACAAAATTTTTGATGTGTTCACTGAAATTTAATTTAGAATGGAGTGTGTGGTGATTAGTGACCGTTCATCGATATTTATTCAAAAATGTGAGATGCGGTCTGGTGTGATAGGTTTCAGAAAAACCTTTTCTTTATCGTGCCAACGTTTCGATCTTTATTGAGATCATCTTCAGGGCCTGGGATTTACAAACATTGTTTACATTTAACAATACATTTAGGATGTGGAAAAGTGAATTTATACAATGCAAAATATATTTTTTATATTCAATCAAAGTATTTTTCTCACTCAAAGTGTTTATCTTCTGTGTAATTGTGCCATTCTTGCGTGTCGTGTTGAGAGTGCCAGTGAGATTTTGCTGTTTTATGTTCATATACGTTGGATTTTGAAGGGGTGGGAAAGGAAGTCGGTATAGAAAAGACGTTTTTGTATAAGGCGTCGGCTTCTTTGAGGTGAAAAGAGCCGACGAAGGGAAAAAATGTGTTGGTAATGGTTCGGCCAGATTATCCTTTCAGGATTATATAGAAAGGGATAAATAGGAAAAGGAAAGCGAAATTGTTGGACAATAGACTGTGAAAAATATTTGATGTGTGGAATGTAATGTAGTGATATATGTATGTTATCTATATTGAATTTGATTAATGATATTGGCGTAGCTGCGACTGAGTTTATGTATCTGTTCTGTAATTGATGCTGTGTTTATCTCTGTTGATACGAACAATTTCTAAGAAATTCCGTTTATGTTTGTTTTGTTCTGTATGTAATATTTTTGGATCCCAGGCCCTGAAGATGATCTCAATAAAGATCGAAACATTGGCACGATAAAGGAAATGTTTTTCTGAAACCTATCACACCAGACCGCATCTCACGATTTCTGAATAAATATTAGAGTGGAGTGTTACGTCTAAGTTACGATCTTCGGCCAACCATAAATAATTTCCATCGAGTAATATTTTATTGGAGAGGAAGAGTCTACTTTAACTGAAAGGAAAGAGTAGTTTTAGATAAGTTAATGTCTAGTGTAGAGAACGAAGATTATGGCTTGGGTGCTGACCCTGCTATTGGTAGGATTTGTCATTTAGACACCAATAAATTTAAACGTTTTCTACCTACCTTACACTACATTAGGATTATCCTGAATCCTATTGAACTAACCGCTGCTTCAGCCTGAGGTCTGGCAAGAAATAAGATCAACGCAAGCTGACGTCCGGCAAGGGGGCATTCTTAGACCCACCCTCTATACCATTTATACGGACACATCAAAACTGTATCGTTACCTAAGCGGATGACACTGCCTTTAACTCGAATCCTATCTGATCATCCTCTAAAATCCACAGACAGAAAGAAAATGTAACCAGTGTACATTTTCATTGAAAAAACTGCCTTGCGTTTCACTGTACATTAACAAAGAGGAGCCGACGTCAACTTAGCTAAGATACATAGTACTATATGTAGACAGCAGAATGATATGGAATTCCCACACAAAAATTAAGAGAGAAAGACTTGACCGAAGATTTGGACAACTATGAAGACTTTAAGAACCGATGTCGTCAGAACTGTAGAATTCTGAAAAGCCATCCGATATTCACCGCATCCAATCCTTCTAATCAAAATTCCTCAGACAAATTACTGAAGTTTCTAACTACGTCATTAACTTAACTATTCACAACGACCTCAACTTTTCCTTTTGTCAACAAACCGATCCGATACGGCTTCCAAAAGTTCCACGCCGGGCTCTCGATCCGTCCTAGCCCTACGGTCCAAACACTACGTAAACTTTCTCATCTTGAGAAACCGCCTCATCGACTTAAACGACGATGGCCGCGGGACTTCGTCCCTCAATCCATCATTTTGAGTTCCAGTAATTCTCTTAAATTAACTTTGCCCAGCTTGAGCAGTATTGGTCGTAGTAACAGTTTACTTACCAGGAGAACAAGTCTTATAGGTTTAATTTACGCCACAGTTGTAATATGTATGTTGACATATACAGAATATAAATAATTCATTCGGGGGACCGCGGTAGCCGAGTGGTTAGCATGAGAGACTCTCACGCCGCGGTCGTGGGTTCGATTCCCGCCGCGGTCGTGGGTTCGATTCCCACCGTTGCCCCTGGCCCTTTTTTCCCAATAACCCCCCAAATTTGAACACACATATACGAATTTGTCACATNAAAAAAAAAAAAAAAAAAAAAAAATTCATTAAAAAATACATTTTATTTTTTAACGTCCGTCTGGTGAAGAGAGGCTTAATTCATTCAAAACACATATTTCATTTTCGGAAATCACATTACCTCTCTAGGAAGAACAGTGCAAATATTAGAACAAACTCAACTTTTAGACCACGAAAACTAGTGAATTTAATAAGTTAAAATAAAGTTATCGAAATTGAATAGAATCAAATAGATTAAACAACATTTGAAAAAAAGACAAAAAGGAGGGAAAATTCAAAAAATGGAGTTGAGATGGGATGTTAGTGTCCGAGTGGATCAAAGTCACTATAGCTGAAGTGTTAAAGTAGCGGCGTATCTAGCCGAAGGTCGTGGGTTCGAATCCCGCTCGTGACACTGACTTTTTTATCTCAACTAAAAACCTTAATTAATTGAAAGATTAGAACAAACATTATATAAAATTCAAACCCCCTCCTGACTTTAAAAACATTAACTATTTTACCTCTAGTAAATTCTAAGAATTTACGATTTTCTTTTTAATTAAGCATGACAATGAGTCAGTATTTAATTTTTTAAGATTGATTAGTAAACAAGACAATTTTGCTTTGACGAACATAAAAAATGTATCCAGACAATCTAGTTTAAATTGAAATCCAGATTGGGTTGACAGATATTTAATCAGACCTAAAAACATAAAATCTTTTCTGATCTCAGTAAAGGTTAAAAAAGACATTAATAAGAAAATCAGTGTTTAACGAATATAAACAGAAACATACTGACAATCTTTGGATCCGAAATTTCTTGCAAAATATTTAAACTGGCCTTTCTCTCGGCGGAAAACGGAAATCTTTTGAAATTGGGTGAGTTAAGTAAACAAATTAATAAAAAATTTACTAACAAGAAAAAACCATCCCATTTGCTATAAAGTTACGTTTCTGTCGCTAAAAACAGTAAAAGAACGATATAAAAGTAAAATTAATGAAATAAGACCCATCTAATAAAAATTAGGGCTAGTAAAAATTAATTAAATAATTAAATTCCCTAATTTTTTTATGTATATCATTAAATTTTTTTACATATTTGTTTTGTACATGATTTCATTTACAGTTGTCATTTTTAGTTGTTAGTCATTGATTAATCATTTTATGTTTTCATTACTAACACATTTAAAAAATTATGTTTCTGAAAAAATAATCTAGTATGAAATATGTGCAACAGAAAATTAAAAACGTATTATTTGGAAAAGAAGAAATATCAAAAATAAACCAGTATCTTTTTATCTATTAAAAGTAAAACTGTTTTAAAATTATTATATTTGTTATTGCTTTTACGAAATTTAAAGAAATGCTAATAAATCGTGTGGGGTAAGCGAGAAAAGTTGGAGTTAGGAAGTGTCCAAAATTGTTTTACAGGTCAAACAATATTGCTGAATGTAGTAATCAAATATTTATAACGCGATCTCTATGGATTCAACTGTGAATATTTTCTGACAATTCGGATTTTTTGATGATATAATACTGAATCTCTCTTTACCTTGTTTTTTGGCGTGTACTGGCTCTGGTTCGTTTGCGCGTTCTCCTATTTTTCCCATTTTGATATCGCTCATTTTAGTTGCAGGGGGAGTGAGTAACATCCATTTGAGGTGCGGAATACTTGTAATTATTGCCTTTTATAGATTCACCGATAGCTCCCCCCTTCAAAAGAAAAAAAAACAACGCCCGTTGGGTGAAATCCGCCACACTTGTCGATATGAAAACGGCATTGATTTAAAAAGTTCGCAGATTATCTCCAATTTGAACCACAAAATATCTACTGTACTTAACACCAAACGGAGAGGGCCATGATGAACAAAGTTATATTTACAATATAAACCAAAATACAACAGAGAGAAAAAACAAAAAAGTAAATAGACAATGGAATGAAAAATCCGTCTTCCGAAGGTCGCCGTGTTAAAATAAATAACGAAAATTCTGTAGGCATTAAAAAAAGAAAAGCAAAAAAATATTATTGTATATATATATACATATATAAAAATATTATGTGTGTAAATATATATATATATATTTATATATACGCACATAATATTTTTTCGCTTCTCTACAGTAATAAAATCAAAAATTAAATTCTTCTGTAGTATTAGGGCATAACTCAGAAAAGGTAGACTCTATCAAAATTTTCCTTTCAATAAAAGTGGCATCAAATAAGCTCTAGAATCGAATTGTACAATAAAAGTAGAAGATTCTTATTTAAAATTACAAATTTAGTTTCATATCACCAGCTAGAAGAGATAGTTACGTTAAATCTGTAACCACCACGCGATTCCCTGCCAAAATTGAGTTGGGATTTGTATAAGACAATTTTTGGTTAAGATTAATCGTTTCCGAATTAAATGGGTGGACTATAGAAGTTGATACACCCTGTATATATTTTTTAAAATTAGGAAATCTGTCAAACTGCAATTTAAAATATATTATGAGTCAATCCGTTCGTTTTTTAATTTAGAAATACGAGCTTCCAGGAGAAAGAAACATGACGTTATTTTTTTTTAATAGAAATTATTACAGAATTTAATAGATTGTTCAGAATTACTTTAGAAAATTAATATCTACGTTCCCTACAGGTATAACTTTAAAATTACTTAACTCATTCTTTTTTCATTCATTATCATAGAACTAATTACACTTTTCTTAATCCAATGTACAAAATTCAAATAATATGAACTGCCTGGTGACATCGATATTTTCTCTACTTCTTTAAGTATTTTAAAACGTGTTGTTTTATCATAGTTTAATTTTTTTAATATTCTTGTTTAAAATGACATTATTCTCATTTATCGTTTTGTTTACACTTTTGGTCATTATACTATTGATCAATAATTATTTGTATTTAACTTATTTTTATTGGTTTTAGCTATGAGTTTTTATTAGAAACCGTTCTTTTTCATTATGCCGTTCATCAAGCCGTTCATTATTGTAAATAAGCAATTAAATGTAGGTGTCACAGTAGACGAAATAAGGAAAGTGGGAGGAGAGAGAGAGAGACAGAGAGAGAGACAGAGACAGAGAGAGAGAGAGAGAAAAAAAAAGAGAGAGAGAGAGATTTGTAGTTCGAATAAAAAATTAATGAGCGTGTGTGGTTTTTATCTGAACGTGTTTAACTGACTTCCCGACATCATCATTGAAATATGTAACTTTCAAATGTAATGTCTAGTTGTTTGAACGCCTTTTATAAGTTTCTCATTAAAACCATAATGCCGAAACGCGTTTGAGAAGTTCAAGAAATACGCAAATTTAGACGGACCCAATTAATGACCCGTGGCCGGTTAGGCATAAAATTTTATGTTAAAATATACGTGAAAATTGCCTAAATAAAGCACTTCGTATTTAAAATGGAAGTTTGAGTTATTATGAAATTATGAACCAAGATTACAAATGTTTGCGAAAATGTATTCAAACACTTCAGTAATTATAACTTCAGTGTAAGTTCAAAGTTTGAAGAGGTTGTTACCCCCGTGTGAGTGTTTTGTTTACCAAATATCTTCAACCAACGCTGAAGAAACATTTTTGCACTTTGGTAAATATTGCTTAGCAAACGTTCCATCATTTCCAATGAACGGAAGGTACAGCTGTGTTTACGGAGGATAATGTGATTGGCATTATCTGCGAAAGGGGAAATTCTAACCTTGAAAAATTTTAACTAATCAGACTCGATAAATCTTATACTCAATCTCGTAAGATTCATTATCTTTTGAAGGTTCTAAAACCGAGAATGAATGAGTTCCTTCCATTGTCGAGAATAATTATCCAAAAAGCTCAAATAATTTATTAATTTGTTTAGCGTTTGTTATGAAATTGATTGACTGTTGGTAAAATAAGACATTAATTGCTTTCAATTTCTTATATTGCAATAACGAATATAAGGGAAAAGTAAATTAATTAAAATACAAGAAGAGAAGATAACAGTGGACAGTTATTTCATTTGTATCTGTTGTACTTTGTACGTGTTTGAAATGTTTATACTGCCTCATAGAAAAGTGGGTCACAAAAAATTATTAAGACAGGTTTTTCCAGGGTGGTTTCTGAACTGATATGGCGGAATTGATAAGGTTTAATTAGTATTTTTCTGATTAATTTGTGATGGCCTGTTCTGATGTATTTACTTAAACAAAATCATCTAGAAAATTGTATGGCTAACAAGTCAAACAGTTTAAAGATTGAACAAAATATTCGTCATTAATGTACAAAACCGAATCCAACTGTCAGGTAGATGATCCATTGATGTGACTAAGAAACTAGTCATCTGTGCATGGTGTATAATTCGTGAGTTGGTCAAGCTGCTGCTAAATCTTTTGTTATCTTTTATCCACATTTCCAATTCATTCAAAGAGTTATTTGAACTATTTTAATTTCAACTTCTATTCAATACTGTTCATCTAGCACAGCTAAAATTATTTAAAAATAATATATAGTGAAATAATAACATTGGGGCATTAGTTGAAACTTTTGAAAGGTAGAATTATTGTCAATATTACTCAAATGTCTCTTAAATAGAGGGGCTTATACGAAACGACCCCGAAGATAACGAGAACTCTGGTATTGTGAACAAAATCTTGTGTGTGGATGTAATTTATTAGCGCGAATGGAACGTCTTATATCCAGTCTCGGGGGCAGTGTGAAAATAGTCGGATGTATGAATGTTATTTATTGCCGAGAATGGAAGAGCTTTTCCCCATTTATCTCAAGGAATATCAAGTGCTGCGGAGTAGTGTGAATGAAGTATGGTGTGTTTGAATGTATTTATTAGCACGAACGGAGTGGCTTATCTCCAATAACCTCGAGGTATATCGGTTTTATCTTGTTTCAGTTTTTAATGTATTTGTGTTATTTTATCAACAATTGCCGAAGCCTTGAGGTACCAGAATATAAGTTTTATTTCGATCACACCCGAGTAATTCTTCCGTAAGTTGGTCTCTAAACTTCTCTTCGCGTTTCTCATTCCCACTGGGATCACAATGCCATATAACATTGAGGTTCTTTAACGTGAGCACCTGGCACCTTATCACACGTTTAGATTCTTAAGTTAGGTGCAACTCACCTCCGAGCACGGAAAATCTTATTCCGTGAGGTTCGGTGTAGAAGCCCGCAAATCCACAATCTAATCGACTGACAAGCTGACTTCTCCCGCTTGCCTCTTCCCAGGGAGTGGGTTAACATCATGCACTTAACCGTGTGCCGCGCGAGAAGGGATACTCAAAAATTGGTCGAAATACATCGACCAAGTTTCCCACGCACTCCTAGATAGAGACGTCAACTCCCTCTGGGTGTAGTGGCTCCGCCAGCGTCAAAACCCCGGATGCTCTCCGGCCGCTGTTTCGATTTAAGTGGAACCTCTAACCGCCCATGCCTTCGGTTAAGCCAGCGCAGAGGGCCACCACCGAAAAACATCCGCCCCATCAACCATTCCTCACGCATTGGAGGGACGCCGTCAGGGTAGTCTTAGCTCCTGTACGCTTCGGCAGTCCGATCCTTCCGATTCCCGCGAAGTCGGGAGGTAATTCGAAGGCCATACGCAAGTACTACGGTCTACGGCCACGAATGAAATACAGCTTCCTCTCTAGATGCCCGCTAGGGCTCTCACCACTAGGTCCTTACCGATGAAGCCGGCTTGAACTTGGAACGAAAATACGCTGCCCCGCATCATTCCTGAGATGTTGATCTAAGAAAATATAAACTGTACGGTTTATGAGCAAGGAGTCAGTTGTCCACATAGGATCTGTGTTGAGATAAATCTAGTCGTTTCCGATCAGTGTGTTCCTTCCTATCCTGGTTTTTGGGACTGCCAGATGGGTTTCAACTTTTTTAGTAGGTTAATCCATAATGTCATAAATATTATGTTAATCCATTATTACAACTAATTTTTTTAATCTATGGTTTTTGGTTGAGATGAAAAATTAGCGTCATGAGCGGGATTCGAACCCACAACCTTCGGCTCAATACACCGCTGCTCTAACACACTTTCATCTCAACCAAAAACCATAGAAAAAAGAATAATTTTTTATTATGTTGAGATGTAAATCAGGGATGGCACGGTGATGTATGGACAATGAATTGCTTTATGTTATATGTCTTGGGCGTGTGAATTATTGCTAAATAGTGTTTAAGGTTTAAGGTATATAGGGCACATATGAAACAACGATAGATTTTCAAAAAACGTGACAACATTCCAAAAGCGCTAAGAGAGTAGAGGGTACAGAACAGTAACAAATATTGGGCAAATACCAAATAATATGGTAGTTTTAGGTTGTTGCAATGTTTTATCGGCTCCTCGTTCATAAACTGTGGGGAAAGTGTAAAAGAAGAAAGAAGAAAACGGGCTTTTCTGTCTGGAAAGCGGGTCACAGCCGTGGCACAAGCTTGTGCTTATAAATGTGGAATTAAACGACGGGTAAAAAGATGATGAGGGACGTGACGGCTTCTCCGAAGTACAATTTCCGACCGTTCCACGCGAATACACGCCGTCAAATATTTTCCCTCGAGATGAAAATCAGGAACGGAGCCGAGCGTCTGCCCCTCGTGCCAAAAAACGGCGTCAGGGCCAGGCGACTAAATTTTATGTAAAACGACTGGAAACCGTTTCAACGGCGACTAAAAACGCGGCGGCTCGTAGATTTCGTATTTGTTTCAACGGCCGCCGACGACTAGAACAACGGTGAGTAGGTGTGTCCGTTTTGGACTGGATCCAGCCCCCTCGAGAAGTCTAATCATAAGCCTCTTGTTTACAAGTGCAGACTCACCAAATGAAGTACTCGTCTTTTAGTTTATCGCTTCCGTTCTGTTATTCACGGTCAGACCATACGATTTAATTTAAATTATTCCCTTTCTTGCACCGTCGCTTATGCTAGATTAATAATATCGCTCTAAAAAACATATACAAGGGTTATGTTCTTTTAGAAACTGAAATATGTCAGAAATTTAGTCAAAAGACTTCTAAACTATACGACAATGCCAGGCCTCTGAACTTTGAATGTCTATACCCAATAGACAACTTGAACTGAAAATAAATTGCTCAGAAATGAATAAGGATATTAGAATTAGTAGAATTTTGCCGTATTTACACTCCCTTAATTTTATTTTTATTACAAATTCCATTAAAATTTATTAGAAATTATTGTTTCTACTGAAAGCAAATTTAATTAAGGGATTTTGTAAAATTACAAAATAGAAGGTTTTAATTCCATAATTTTGTTTAATGGACACAATAACTTTTTAAACAATTAATACCGTGCATTTTGTTATCTAAAACCTCCCTCCACCTGCTAGGCATAATGTTAATCAGGTTGTCAGTAATGTCATAAGAAATTTCACTCCAAACATATTGCAACGCTGCAGATCTCGTTGTTGCAGATCAACTGGCTGCGGATGGTGTTCGAAAAGCCTTCACTTCAACGCATCTCGCATGTGCTCAATATGATCGAGGTCTGGAGACAATGGGGGAAGGGACAGATGGGAAATACCCAGGTTTTCTAAATGAAGTTTCTATGAGATCTGGCATTTTCATCCAGAGATCGAAAATCACTGCCATTGAGATCCCTGGTTTGGGGGATGTATTCCTCGATAATTTATTGAACATAACGGACGGCGGTGAGGTTGCCTTCAACAATATGGAGTCCAATTCGTCCTACAGTGTAAATCCCAGCCCAGACTATTACACAGCCTCATCCAAACTGCACTGAACGGAATCCACCTAGGGGAGCCACAACCCATATAATGTGGAACTACGATTACAATGAGCGGTACACTGTTGACAAGGCGGGGGTGCAGGCTAAAAACACGAGCTTCGTGTCCTTGTTCACTTCACTTTCTCAATCCAGGTCCTTACACATTCTTCCTTGAGATCCCTCCCAACCCTTGGCAACAAGGTGGGTCTCCAGGCTCAAAATAATGGCGTAGCCTTCAGGGCGTGGCAGACTCTCTAAAACACAAGCTAGATCCGTGTCGGCCTCCGGATCGGCAACGGACGGCTGGTGTTTTAACAGAGGCACAGGAGGGTTAGGTTACCAGGTCCTGTCACCATAGACGGAGGAGGGTACATAACCATTGTACTACGGGGTCTGTACTACGGGCTGACAGGGTCCCTCGAATGCGTGAGTAGTGGCGGATGGAAATAGGTAGTGAATCGGTTGCTCCTATTAGAGTATGCTTTGCACGCAGGTGTAGGCTGAGGTCGATTGGAGTCTTTTACCGTAGGCAGTCTCCTCTAGGGCGTGGTTAGCAATTCCACTTTAAACAAAACCGCGGCTGGAACGGATCAGGTAGTTCCTACGCTTGGAAGCCCCAATACTCTGGGAGATAGAGTGGCCTTCTCTATCTTAGGAGTGCGCGGGAGACCAGTTTGATGTCTTTCGGCTTAGGTAGCCCTTTGTGCGCGGCATACGGTCTGATGCTTAATGCAGACCCGACCACTCGGAATGGGCAAGCGGGGAGCGAGGTTGTCTTGGCCCCTCGGGGCTGAGCTGCCTCTACACCAATACTGCGGCAGGAACACACTTCTGTCGTATGAGGAGGTGCGTCATCTCTCATGTTGAGAATCAAAACGTCCGATAAAGCCGGAAGGCTAGGTGCGGACGTTAAAGATCCTCATTGTTTTTTTAAGGACGACCGAGTATACGGGAAAGCAATGTACTACGGGGTAGCAGAAATGTTCCAAAGTGTAGCCCCTGCTACATGGGAACGGACTCGTAGTGGCTTAGTGGCGATGTTCCTGGCGGGAACTAAGAAAAGAGGCTGTTCTTCTATATGTGACCTCCGCCCAAGCACTTGCGTATCACTTTCGTTATAACCCAGGCCTCAGGTGATACGAAGACTTGGACCATCGAAGCGTATAGCGTGGAGGACGCTCAGACTACGCTGACGGAGTAGTGTCGATTAATTAGATGTAATTATATGAACACTTTGAGCCTTGAAGATGATCTCAATAAAGATCGAAACGTTCAAACCCACTTTTCTTTATTGAAATTAATTTATTTGAACTTCAAAAAACATTTTTTACTGTGAATAACCTTTTTTACTCCAAATTAACCCTTTTTAATTTTGAAATTATTTTTTTTCCAAAGCAACAAAAACCTGCGAGAATGCATGAAATGTAGGCATGTAAAGTAAAATTCCTGTAATTAAAAAAAAATTAATAAAATATTTTGGTTCTTACCAGAATATATGTAAATTAATTATAATTAATTAATGGAAGAAACATTTGTGTTTATTATTTTTTTCTTTGTTTTGTTATCCTTCTTTTTCTTTTTCATTTGTATTTATATTTTATTCTGAAGATTTTTAAATTTTGATTGTAATTAATTTTGTTATCATTTTCCAATAGCTAATTATTTTAAATAAGGAAATCAAAAAAATATAAACGATTTTTGCTTTACATGTTTATCTTTCATACCATCTCCTAAGCTTTTTTTGCTTCAAAAGTTGATTTGGAATTGAAAAAGGTTAATTGTAAGATATAAAGGGTCATTGTGAAATTAATATGGGTTAAGTTATTGCCAAAAATACTGATTTGAAATTGAAAAGGGTTAATTTGTCGGTAAAAAAGGTTAGTTTGATAGAATAAAGCTAAACTTACCATTCGTCTAAGAGCTCAATCATTTTTAACTAAAAAAACACCGCAAATATAAAGAAATTGATATTTTACATGCTTATATTTCATATCAGTTCGTAAGTGGTTTTTTTATTGCTTTAGAAAAAGTGATAATTTGAAATTTAAAAAATGGTAATTCCAAGTTAACAATAGTCACATTGAAATTAAAAATAGTTAATTTGTTTCAAAAAAGGGCAATTTGACATTAAATACGGCTCATTTGACGGGACGTCTATTTTTGGGGTAATTGGATTTATAGCCCAATTATTTTTTATTACAAAATCTCAAATATACAAAAATATGTATTGTCAATGCTTTAAATAAAGGGTCAATTTAGTTTTAAAAAGGATAATTTGGAACTAAATAAGGGTCGTTTTAAATTTATAAACGGTGAATTCGGTATGGAAGAAGGTTAATTTCAAATTACAAAGAGGTAATTTACAAGAAAAAGGGTTTGAAAATTTATCTGAAAAAATTATATATATTTATGTGTTTATATTATATATATATATAATATATACTGTGTGTGTGTGTGTGTGTGTGTGTGTGAGACTGGTGTTTTAGAAAAAAGCCCCATTTGTAAATATGTCGAGTTCGAATGCAGGACCTCTGGATACGAACCCGGGACCTTCACTTTACGCGATGAGAATTAGGTTGGTCATTTCCGGCCTGTTTGGTCTGGCTATTCTACCAGTTTCTTTCTATGGAACGCGTTTCGGCATTTCAATATTTTAATTTGTAATTTAGGATTTAAGCAGGTTGAGGTACCGGCAGTACATTTTTGTTTGAGTAAAAAATGTTCTATCAGTCTTTTTCCACATTCTTCCTTATTTCCCGTACTGGTCTTCAAAAGCCTGGTGTTGTCTGCTGATGGCCTTTGGCCATCGTCCAATTAAATTTCCATATCATTTAAATTAAATTTCCAAAAAATATAAACTTTAAATTGTAATTATTTAAAATCTTCAAGAGTACTTAAAACGCCGTGGGAGGAGAAAGATAATTGAAATTCTAATTTAAATGATAACTCGAATAAAAAATATCTTTGCACTTGATCTTTCTTTTTAAGGTAAGTGAGGTTCAAATGAAATTTAATTCAAAAATGCAAAAGCATGATATACATTGATTCCTATGCATTCATTTCATAGTGAAGCAATAAGATATATTTGAAATTGTAGAGGTATTTTTGTTCTCTAGTTACTAATATTTTATCTTAAAAATATACAAAAAAAAGTAAAAAAATTGTCATTAGTTTAAGACTGGGAATACCAAAAAACTTCTTTTTAGGTTTTTTAAGAATGGTTAGGGATGCCCCCCCCCCCCGAGGGTTCGCAATAATACAGGTTATATCAACCCTTGGGGTGCAGGTGTTTTTGAAAAAAAGCCCATTTGTAAGTTTGTCGGGTTCGAACGCAGGGCCGCTGGATTCGAACCCGGGACCTTTACCTCATAGTGAGCTCCGTGTCAACTCTTAAAGCCGGAAACACACCCGATGCAGCGTCATGCGACGCTACCCGACGCCTTGCCACGTTTTGGAATGGTGTGCACATATAATACAACGTCAAGCGAACGCCACGTACAGTCACACAGCGGGTATCACAAATCAGTATCACAATCGCAACGCCTCTTTTGTTCTTAATACATTATTGTGAGCAAAACCATGTAATAAATTGTTACTTAAATTTTATGAGCACAACCATGTTGTTAGTTAAATTTAATTGTTTTAAATAAAGTTATTCTGGTGGTTTGATAAATTTTCTGCCTTACCATCATAATTAAATAATTTTTATAAAACGCGTGAATTTTTGATCTCGTTTAATTTGGTTTATATTAAAATAAGAATGCTGTAATTAATATAACGACAAAATTACATATACATAGTTTGAAATAAACTACAAAAATATGAGTGTCCTGTTCTGACGCTATTCGACGAAAATGGTGTAGTTGTATGAGCAAAACCATGAAATAAATTGTTAGTTAAATTTTATGAGCAAAACCGTGTAATAAATTGTTAGTTAAATTTATTATATCAAAAAATGATATTCCGGTGTTTTGATCAATTTTCTACCAAACCATTAAAATTAATTGTTTAAAATAAAAAGTAATGAATTTTTGATCTCGGTTAATTTGGTTTATATTAAAGTAAGTATTTTGTAATTAATATAACGACAATAATACATGTCGGTTGAATAAAAATATGAGTGTCCGGTTATTTTGTCTAGACTGTACTCGATGCTACTCGATGAAAATCTGGACAGAGGGGATCGCATAGAGTAGAGTAGGGTAGCGTTGCGTGGCTTCGGGCAGATGTGCACCGGGATATTACAATCTTATGGAAAAATGGACTTTGGATTTGCGTCGGATAGCATCGGGTAGCGTCACATAGCGTTGCATCGAGTAAGTGTATTTCGGGCTTAAACCGTTGCGGCCACAGACGCCCCTCAGAGTTTTGTTAATATATGCATTATTGTAAACAATGGCCTCTAAGGTGATCAGCCCGCGTACCAGGCTTTTGAACACAAGTACCAAAGTGGCATTCAATGACGGATGAAAGAAGATAGTCGTGTTTTTTTAAATCAAACACGGTTTGTATCGGTGCCTCACTCATTTTATAACCCAGAAACACCAATAAAATCACTAAAACGGCGAAAGACATTTAAAGATCAAAACAGCAAGTACAGGCAGGCCAAATTTATTGGAACGTCGAAGCAGGAAGATAAATTGAAAAAAAAAAAATCGAAGGTTGTTGAAATAGGTTTTACTCCAATGAACTGAGTATTTGTCGGTGCCTCAACTTGCTTATATTCCGTCTATATGACCTGACTATTCACGTAATGAAACAGCCAATTTTGATTGACATATTGAGTGTTTAAACCACTACTTTTATCTTTATTCTAACTAATTATTATTATTTTTTAAGAAGAAGAACACCAATAACAGTGCTTGAATTACAATATTCACTTAAAAGTACCACATTGTGTAGGTTTCAGCTTGGATTTTTACTAACGTGAATCTCTAATTTTATCCCGTGAAAGGGTTTATTTGTGAAAGACAAATAATTAAATCTCACCTTTCGTATTTCACTTGTGTTATTTAACAAACAAATAAAGTTGAACCAAACATTTACATGCAAAATCGGATATGGTAACAGTGGTGATGCTGGGTAAAAATTACTGTAATATCCATCATTATTCAGAAATCGTGAGATGCGGTCTGGTGTGATGTAGGTTTCAGAAAAACCTTTTGTTTATCTTGCCAACGTTTCGATCTTTATTGAGATCATCTTCAGGGCTCAAAGTGTTTGTCTTCTGTGTAATTGTGCCATTCTTGAGGCCACTCGATTAACGGACACTAATCACCACACATTTCTACACGAGAAGAACGTAATATCCATCATTTTTTTAAAATTATTTCCACAATTCTTCTCTAGTAGGAGTATGTAAATAATTTGACATTATATTAAAGAAAACTATAAATTTAAAATTTAGATCATAAAATAAATATTTAGTTAATTATAATTGTGAAATATTGTTTCATGATTAATGTATTGCTCGAGTTGATTATTAAATGAAATATCTTGATGGCAGAACATCAGATACTCCTTATTGAAAACGAAATTTATATTATAGGTATGGTACTATTTTGGAATATTTACCGTCCCAATTTTATTTGGCATTTTATATCGATATAGTTAATCTGAAAAACACTATGATTTTATATGATTTATATATTGTTTGTAATTTTATTAGTTCGGGGTCGTAATGGCCTATTGTCGGCAGACCGGGAGGCTAACCAAGATAGGCATGGTTTCAAACCCCTAATTGTCAACACCGCTGATAATAATAATAATAGGGATATAATAATGCAGTCTACTCAGTTGGAAGTTTGCCAGTATTGGAATATCCCTTTCATAAAATCAATATGATATTAATCTATTCTCTTATTTGTAAGATGTGCATTATATGTAAATTTTGATATCTTTTTCAGGTGTATAGGTCTTAAAAATATCACTGAGTTATGTTCAAGAGAGGATTAACTTAAAGAAAATAACAGAAACAAAAATTACAATAGGAGAGGTCGTTGACATTCAAAATTTAACTAGACGTAACAGACATCGAAAGATCGATTTCTTAAATACATATTTTACAGTTAAATAAGAAAGCTAAAACAAAATAGAAGATAATACCATAATTCGGTCAAAACCAGTGAACAACATATTTTTTGCTCCTAAAAGAAAAGAGATCGGGCTTTACTCAGAAATGTTCGATCGTATCAAAATTTTTCTTCCAGTAATAGTGACGTAAAATAAGCTCTGGAATCGAATTGTACAATAAAAATAGGAGATTCTTCTTTAAAATAACAAATTTGGTGTCATATCCGAGCTAGAAGAGATGGTTATGTTAAATCTGTCACCACCACGCGATTCCTAGCCAAAATTAACTTGGGGTTTGTCCAAGACCATTTTTTGCCAAAGCTAATCATTTCCCAATTTAAATGGGTTGACTATAGAAGGTTAAGGTTTCTATCGAGTGTTGTGTGTGTTAATTTATTGTAACGAATGTAATTTATTAGCGTGAAAGGAAGGGGTTGCTTATAACCCCGCCCCGAGGAATATCAAGTACTCTGGGGTGAGTNTTATTGTAATGAATGTAATTTATTAGCGTAAAAAGAAGGGGTTGCTTATAACCACGCCCCGAGGAATATCAAGTACTCTGGGGTGAGTATATGACGTCTGGAGTGTAAAAGTAATTTATTAGCGTGAAAGGAAGGGGTTGCTTATAACCCCACCCCGAGGAATATCGAGTACCCTGGGGGAGTGAATGTGACCAGACATCTATGTTTGTGGTGATGTATATATATGTGTGGTATGTTTTGTTTCTATTCGGTATTTGACAATCGGTACAAACGAGAGACTAGCATTCTAGGATATCAACGAGTATATATTTGAAATCAGAGAGTCAGTAACCAGATCGAGACGCTCAAATGGCTGCAGTTTAAAACAAAATATGCGCGAAAGAAGAGAAAAAGAAGGAAAACACGCAGTCGGACGGCGATGACCTCAGCTGTTTGTCGGTCCATAAACTTCCCACTTTATTATTATTCAATTGTTGTGTTGTTGTCAATGTTAATTTCGTCCAAACTAAAACTCTTGTTTGTGCAAAAAATACCAGATGAATTATTGACGAAACGTACATTTATGCACTAGGTCCCAGGCTACGGACGTTGAATCACTAATTTTACTGACTTTTTTGGTAATACGTGACCAAAAAATAATAGACACGTGTTCCAGAGTTCTTGCCAATGGGGTGTAGCAGCTGAAATATTTTTTAGAAAGTAATTTAATTTTTTTTAAATATGATATTCTGCCTTCGTTGTAATTTTATTTCTAACTTTCTCGTTCACTTGAAAAGTTTAGATTTCCTACCTTTCTTTGTGCCGTTAACTTTTTATATAAGTGAAAAATGTATTAATTTATAGAATAACTATATCAAAATATACAGAAGCTGCGTACCAATTTAGTATAACCAATGCACTTGGAGAAATGTAAAAGTAGCCATTATTCCAAAACATTCATTTATTAATTATCCGGACGCTAAGGAGTTATGAGCCGAAGAGTCTAATACTTTTTACTCAAATCACTTGATAGGCAAAATGAAAACCAAACGCGCCATGGAAAGCAAATCCCTTTACAGAAATGAACATGCCTACTACAAAATAACATTATTTGAATCAGCTCTACATAAAATATTTACAAAAATCAAAGATCTACTAAAGAGTCAAGAGACTTTCTTAGTTATTGATGGAGCTTTTGTTAACTTCTTTTAACCAACAACACTCTTATTACTTGGAGGAACTGAACAAAACCTGCCGTTGATTGAGAACTATGCTAGAACCGAGAAAATCCAGGCCTCCATATTCCACCAAATAATTAAGGTTTTTAGTTGAGATAAAAAAGTCAATGGCACGAGCGGGATTCGAAACCACGATCTTCGGCTTGATACGCCACTGCTCTACCACTTGAGCTATCGTGACCTCTCGACTCGGACACCAATTTCCCATCTCAACCGCACCTTTTGAATATTCCCTCCATTTTGCCATTTTTCAAAAAGTGAATTTAATGGTTTAAAATGAAGTATACTTCACTAAAGCTCTCCGTGGCCATTTCATTTGTCGTCGAGAA
This sequence comes from Cimex lectularius, assembly GCF_000648675.2. Taxonomy (NCBI): domain Eukaryota; kingdom Metazoa; phylum Arthropoda; class Insecta; order Hemiptera; family Cimicidae; genus Cimex; species Cimex lectularius. Next base: position 150,407 of record NW_019392887.1, on the reverse strand, counting down.
TCCAATCCGATTACACGACATTTGAAAAATGGCAAAAAGGAGGGAAATATTCAAAAGGTGGGGTTGAGATGGGAAGTTGGTTTCCGAGTGGATGGGAGTCACGATAGCTCAGGTGGTAGAGTTGCGGCGTATCAAGCCGAAGATCGTGGGTTCNTCCCAACCCTTTTGTCTTTCTTTCACCTAGTAAAGACCTTAAAGAAGATTTGAACTCTACATTGATTATCTGCAGGTCGATCTACAAACATCAGAAAAATTTATTTAAAATTTATTTTACGTTTTGTTTTAAAAATATGTTGTTACAATTTTTTAAAGTTATGTTTCCATGTTGTCAATAAAGGCATATTTTATTTGATGACTGTTATTGAATTTATAATTTTCTGTTCCAAGCTTATGAATCAACCTCTAGATAAAACTAAGAAATATTATAATAATACACAGTTTGATAATGCTAATCGAATAATTGAATAAGTGTTATGAGGCTAATTTTCCTAATGAGAAAAAACAGTATAGAGTCGATTAGGAGGAAATGTATTGCTAAGCGCAATGTAATCACGGTGATAGGAAGCAATGTTGTTATTGGCCTTTGTTGTGTAACACTGGCGTTTTCTCATTACACCTACCCGACTCCAAAGAGGCTTTCACACCTGAACCTAAACTCATATCCTAAATTAAATTATGTTCATGCGTATCAGAGCTAGTATTAATATTGAACAAGGAATAGAATTTGGTAAAGCTTTTTTTCCGGGGTTGGATCTTCGATAAGCGTATACGCTGTCCATGGCCACCAACTCAGAGTCCTTTTGTATACCAAACACTCTTCCAAAAACAAAAGAAATTTAATGCGCAAAATCCTTTCTACTTTACAGTGATTTGAGTTGAATCGTACCTGGTACTCAGATATGCATTCATTTCAAATTGGTTCAAAAAGATTTGTTGTTGAAACGATATCGGGTGGTCTGAAAAACAATGCAGATTTTCATTTTTTTTCTATTAACTCTCTGTAGAATAAACTCTTTACATTTGATATATCATTTTTTGTACGAATGTAAACACTTTTTAACCCTCATCCTAAACAAAAATATTTCTAGATGACCTCATAGTGGTTGAAGGCCATTAAACAAAAGTATGTTTATCTCAGTAGCATTTCGTTACTTGGGAATAATTCAGTCTTTATTAAGATGCCAACACATGATTTTCGCGTTGATTTCATTTAACGAGTTTAAAATCTTTCAGAACGGTACCCAACGGCCAGAAACATTAATTAAGTCTGGGGCGATGCCGGTGTGAGTGAGAGCACCGGTCAGAGACAGTTTAAAAATTTCTAGAGAGTGACTTTATCCTTGAATATCTGCGAACATTGATTGAAGAAAAACCCAGAATAACTGTTCAAGAATTTGCACAGTTCCAGCAAATAATCGGCCGTCCTTGACCACGTTAAGACAATTGGAAAGGTGCAAAAGCTGTAAAGTTGTATTCCTTATGCATTAAGCAACTGTCAGAAAGATCGGTGTTATAAAGTTTACGCAACACTTCTTTGCCAAAATAGAAATGAAATTTTTCTGGATAGAATTGTTATTTGTGATGAATAGTGGATTCTCTACGGACAGTGGCTTGATGAAGCAGAAGCAGAACCACATTTTTCAAAACCTCCAACTAAACAAAAAAAGGTAATGGTGACTCATTGGTGGGCTTCGTTTTGGCTGATTTACTACAGCTTCTTGAATCCTGGTGAAACAATCAATGCTTAATGTATTCCTCTACAAGTTAAATACTTCTTCTGGCTTATTGTACCTTCCTAATTCTATAGTTCAGTTCATTCGATTAAAATCTCCTTCTCAGAAGTATTAAGCCATTTACTGTCACACAATTTTTGTTTAATCCTAGGTTATTTCCCGATTGAGCCGTCACTATGCATTAGAAGATGATACGGATGGCTGTTTCTTCTTCCTCGTTGCAAAATTTGCAAATGTGATCATCGATGGGATCATCGTCAAATATGCCCAAATTATGTAGATGTTTTCTCAGAACCAGTTATTGGTTATTAGTCCTTTCACTAATACATACATACATATATATATANTATATATTGTGTGTGTGAGTGAGTGAGGGAGAAAACACCAGATGATGAAGCGAATAGTAGAAAGCGGAGGTTTGGTATAACCCATGCCATTGGATTATTGTAATTTTCCAAGTTTCTTAGACCAGTTCGATCGATAAACCGCTGCTGTACCACTTGAGCTATCCCCCAAGACGTGGGGTTGAGATAGGAAGTTGATGTCCGAGTGGATCGAGGTCACGATAGCTCAAGTGGTAGAGCAGCGGCGTATCTAGCCGAAGTTCGTGGGTTCGAATCCCGCTCGTGCCATTAACTTTTTTCTTCTCAACTAGAAACCTTAATTAATTGTAATATATAATAACATTTTTTAAAATTACCTCACTAATGAATTCATATAATTACAAGTCCAACTGTTTTTGTTCTTACTAGCTATTTTTGACATTAAAAACATATGTTATCAAAGAGTATTACATTAATGACTAGAATTACAGCTTGTTAAAATGATATGTACAAAGGATTACAATTAAGATGAAAAAACAACACAACGTCGCCTCACCTAAGGTTGGACTGTTACAGTTAGTGAAGGCTACCAGGCTCTGTGCACTCTCCATTATGCGCCCTCTAACGGTCGCCATCTTTTTTTCCGTTTTTTATAAAATTCCAATAACCCCGCAAATGTTGAGATGGAACCCAGTTCGTCACCATTTAAATTGCAGGCATTCCTCTATAAATGGATATATACCTTTTCCAACAGGAGTTTTCTCTCAAAACCGACCTCTCGACCCAAGATCTCCGGGGAGTCCAACTTGAAAAAGTGACCATTCTTTGTAGTATAGAGGACAACCCTGTGGTCAACTTTTTATGAATACAATCCAATCTACGTTGGTTCATTCTAATATGAATTTTCTGCTTACTTTGTCCAACATATTGAGCGTCGCAACCACCACAGGACACCATATTAATCACATTAAATCGTGTGCTAATAGGCACTTTAGACTTTAAAACGGCAAGAAGACGAAAGATTATTTTTGTATTTATAAGCAATTTTCACATTTATTTTATTAAGTATTAATTTTTTAATTCTCTGAGTTACACCGGGAATGTAGGTGATTGACTTGAAGCCAATGAAAGTTGGTTCCACCTCAACATTCACCAACGGAATACCAACAGAGTTATTCATCCCAATTCTGAATCTGTTTAAAAGTTTGAAAATAAGTGCCAATGGATAATGATTTGTTACTAAAATTCTTTCCATCATTCTCCACTTCAAATTCACGTAAATTTAAGTGCAGAGTGATATGAATTAAAAGAATCAAAAGGTTTTTGGAAATGCTCCCTTGATACAATTGCCAAGGTCATCGACGTACTTAATAAGAATTTTATATTGTAAGGGAGTTGGAACAACAACCGCTCTAGCAAATCAGTCATTACCAGATCAGCAAGAATTTGGGATAAAACACCTCCCATGGCAACACCATCCTTCTGCTTATAGATATCATCTCCATATTTAAAGTAGCCAGTCATGGACGTGAACTCCAACGCCTCCACAAACAACTCAATAGGTAGATCTGGGAAGCAACTCTCCAGCTCACCACATTTTTTATGTACAATATACGTGATAAGACCTAATGGCACCGACGTAAATAATGATTCCACATCAAAAGAAATAATAACCTTATCCTCTGTCAATCTTAAATTTTCAAGTTTTTGTTTCACGTCAAGTGAATTTTTTACATTAAACTCGTTACCAACCGTCAAGACCGACAACACCTCATGTACCCATTTTGATAAACTATAAATTCTTCTGCTAACTAAATTGCTAAACAGACTAGAATTAAATTGAAAAAAAAATTAAACAATGAGCCCAATTTATTAATTTGAACACCATGAATTGTGAAAGGTATTGGGTTATTGGGTAAATCGCACAGACCTTTTTGTCCAACAAACATTACCGTAGTTTTTCATTGGTAAGACAGTCTATTGTTATAGAACAATGGTTTGAGGTCGTCTTATAAAGTAATGTTCTTTTCAATGGAATTACATAGGTTAGGATTAAACAATGGGGTTATCATCGACGAAACCTTCAGCAAAGAATGAGGGATCATGGAAAAATACCTTAGAAAATTTGAAATGTTGCACTCAAACCCACCCCAACAACGAAAGAATTATATAAAACATCATGGTATATTATGGGTGACAATAAAATTACCCTTGACTGGGTATTGGGGCACGTAGGGCCAAAGAAGATAAATTGGTCAAGGACAGTTCGAGGACACCTATTAACCCTACACCCTATTGTAGCACACCAAAGTGCCAAAAAATGGATCAATACAAAATAAGTCCTCGAAAAAGTTCATCAAGGGGCTATCACATAAAGAAGCTCTGCCGTTAGCTACTAAATCTAACGTACATCTAAGGTCTAGAACTGTGTGGGATCTGCAGATTCCGAGTCATTTATGTAAACTGGACCGGCAGAAACAAAATAAATAGTTGGTTCAAAAAATGGTTTGAAGGTTTACGCAGGTTGAGATTCTTATCCATCAGAGACAAAGAACCTCAAGTTTAAAGATGAGCTATACGCAACCATGGGGCACAATAAACACATACTGGTCGCGGTGCGCAGGCCGACTACATTTTCTAACCTAATCTACATCGTGGAAAACATTTTTCCCCAGAGCTTTTATCTTAATTGAAAATCGAAAATATTTTTCTTAATGGCATTACTAATGATTGACAATTATTACGGCTTACAAGTTTTGCAATTTATGAAATGTTAAAATTCTATCATAATTCTCTTTAGATTTAGGGTTATAATGCATATAATGTATTGTGATTATAAACGACTATTACTTTGTGTCCTATTGATTTAATTTCTTTGTTTAAATATTTGCTTTTAAACCTAGGTAAAATATTATTTAAAAAGTGTATACTAACAAAGAGAAAATATAATTTTGAGGATTTCCAGAAGAATGGCAGGTTATCTATTTGGTACCAGTTAACTTTAATACACACGATTTCGATTAGGTATATAAGTTTTAGTGGAATAAAAGACATGTGTCAATTTATCGCCAGACATCTTCAGATATAACTTTCTAAGAGTGTTATGATTTCATTTCCTTGTATCGTGTTTCGAAATTGCTCAAAAGAACGGATATTTTTGGAAATATTTAATACATAAAACATGACCTTTCAAAATCATATAACTCGGTAAACATTGTTAATATTTTTCAGTTTATTAATCTTTATATAAGATATTTGTTGAGATAAAAAAGTCTGTGTCACGAGCGGGATTCGAACCCACGACCCTCGGCTAAATACGCCGCTGCTCTACCACTTGAGCTATCGTGACTTCAGTCTATTCGGACACTAACTTCCCATCTCACCCCCCCTTTTGAATTTTCCCTCCTTTTTGCCATTTTTCAAATGTCGTGTAATCTATTTGATTCTCGGCGACAAATGAAATGACCACGGAGAGCTTTTGTGAAGTTTACTTCATTTTGCTTATTACATTTATTAAGTTTCGTGGTTCGCTTGACCAAATAAATTCTTTTTCAATTGATTAAGGTTTTGGTTGAGATAAAAAAGTCAGTATCACAAGCGGGATTCGAACCCCGACCTTCGGCGAAATACGCCGCTGCTCTACCACTTGAGCTATCGTGACTTCATCATGCTCAAGTTTTTAGAGAGTGAGACTACTGATTAATTAATTACTTACTTATTAAATCCATTATATTTCGTGATCCGATTGACCAAAGAACTTTTTTCAATTAATTAATCTTTACTTAAGGTATTGGTTGAAATGAAAAATTTGAAAAATGGGAAAAAGGAGGGAAAATTCGAAAGGTAGGTTGAGATGGGAAGTTGGTGTCTGAGTGGATCGAAGTCTATAAATCGATCACGATAGCTAAACTGGTAGGGCAGCGGCGTATTTCGCCGAAGGTCGTGGGTTCGAATCCCGCTCGTGACACTAACTTTTCCATTTCAACCAATACCTTACATAAAGATTAATTAATTGAATAGAATTGTTAATATTTGTAATTTATGTATGTGCAATATAATCGGCAAGGTACGGGAGTTTTATGATACAATAGTATATCGATACTTTACCGTCAATGTAATATTGTTTAAAAAAGAACGTTACTTATTTTTATATAATGTATCTAAATTTGTAAGGTATAATTATAGTGAAATTTGAACAATAAGACTGTAGAAATGTTTCATATTGGTACAGTTATTGCATTACATGTTGTAACGCATTAAGTTATTTGCTATTTTAATCTGAACAATTACAATAAATTAAGGTTTTTAGTTGAGATAAAAAAGTCAATGGCATGAGCGGGATTCGAACCCACGACGTTCGGCTAGATAGCCGCTACTCTCCCACTTGAGCTACCGTGACCTCGATCCACTCGGACACTAACTTCCCATCTCAACCCCACCTTTTGAATTTTCCCTCCTTTTTGCCATTTTTCGAATCCCGCTCGGGCCATTGACTTTTTTATCTCAACTAAAAACCTTAATTAATTGTAATATATTAATTGGTCAAGCGGACCTCGAAATTAGTGAATCTGAATAATATAATTTATCATCACCATTTAAAAAAATTCAATTAGTTGATTTTACGAAATTAAAGGAAATACCCTCATTGATATACTATGAAAGCAGGCGGTTGGAAAATCGTTAGATAACAGAAAAAAAAATAAATGCACTAACAGAAAAAAAATATAAATGCACTTAGGCTCCCTAGTAATTAAATTTCAACGTATGGCGAGAACAAACATTCTTAAGGGTTTGTCCATTGTAGAAGGCGAAACCTAACTTGAGATTTCTTCTTGTTATCTGCAGAATCATGAGCTTTTTACTAGTGGTTTCCATATTCTATAACATCAAGGCACTATGAAGAAAATAATAAAACATTTATGCAAAAATTAATGCACATAAATATCAACTAACTAATTAGCCGTCAAATCCAAATTAAAAACGGCACAAAACCTTGGGAAACATATCAAACATATTCATAAACGAGAATAACTCATTAGACAGTATTTACACAATAACTGAATTCTGAAAAAAAAAACATCATCTGGAATACTGATAGGGAAAAAGTTAAAATGGGAAAAATACAGCCCGTCTGAAACATATCAGACCTTTTTTTCTAAATTAAGTATGGCTAGAACGAAATTTTCTAGAAATTTTTAGTAAGCCCGTTATTTTTGGCGTAGAAATTGATACATAAATATTCAAATCTGTCATTTTTGCACGGTATAACCGAAATCATACCAAAATCACTTTAATTTCTACTTGGCTCCCCATATTTTTGCTTGATTTAATGAAACAAAATTGTTTCTATGGAAATGTAATAACATCAAGAAGATTGGTTGAAATTAATGAAGTTATGCTTGTTTAATGTTTTAAGCATGGAATGTCACGATTATTATTTTCTTTTAAACATGCTTATAAACATAATTGATTCAAGCATGTTTTTCGCTGTGCAAATAACTTATTATTTATTAATTATGTTTTTATTTATTATTATTTTATAATTTATTATATTTGTAATATACGTTTTTAAACATGTATGAATGGTTACGGTGTATGGTATTTGTTGCCAAAAAATCTGGTGTTTCCTCCAAAAATAATTGGGTCGTCATACTTAATTTGATTGCAATTTTTACTCATAAAAAGAAGTACTTATAGTTTCATATCAAATGTCCGAAGTCAATGGATGCAATTTAAATTTTCTTTGAGCAAACCTAGTTTCATAAGCAGGTGAGCGAAATATAAACATAAATCCAGTTATGTTTTATTGGTCAATTGACCAAGTCACTTCTTTAAATTAATTATCCTTTTTATGTAAGGTCTTGGTTGAGATAAAAAGTCAGTGTCACGAGCGGGATTCGAACCCACGACTTTTGGCTGTGAGATTGCGCTCCAAAGCTCGTGGGTTCGAATCCTGACTTTTTATCTTAAACAAGACCTCATATAAATGTTTATTTATATAAGCTCAAATCCGCAGATAGTTGTACATAAACACACACAGGTGCCTATAGAATTTTTTTTCGCAACAGCAGAGCTTATATCAACCCTTGGGGTTTCGGTGTTTTTGAAAAAAAAGCCCCTTTGTAAATATGTCGGGTTTGAATGCAGGGCCGCTGGATTCGAACCCAGGACTTTCACCTTACAGTGATGAGCGCCGTGCCAACGCCTACACCGTTGCGGCCACAGACGCCCCCTTTATCTTTTCTATTAAAAATCGTTTAATAAATTCATTCAAAATTTTCTTAAATTTTTTATTTTTTTATTATTATTAATCGTTCCACCTTACCAATCCTTCAACCACGGTTTTTTCCTTTCATTCATCCATTTCTTCACCTTTGAAAAAGTAAATAAAAACAGCAATTGCAATCCCTAAAAAGGATATTAAATGTAGTACGTTTGCTGAAAGTTACTGGTTTCTAGGTTTGGAAATAGTAGATTATAATCACCATAATAAGTTTTCAACTTTGAAAATCAAAATTATTTTTCAAAGTTCTGGCTACTAAAACGCTTATTTCACGAATGTTTACAAGTTTAGTATTACACATCTTACTGGAAATTTAACGTAGTTTTCAAAGGTATCGACAGATTTGTCCTAAACCTTTTAGTTTTGAAGTGAGCATTGTTTATATGAAGCGAGGTCGTAAAATCTTTAAAATTCAAAAAAAGCGGAATAACTCCGAAACTCCTGAGATTTGTACCATACTTAATTAGGACTTTTTGGTTCCATTTTGAATGTAGAATCTACTGGCAATGCTTGTAACATGAGTAGCCGAACATCTTGTACATTTCAGTCGTGCAATTTTGTTTTTTGAGATGAGTATCAAAATTAATCCTAAGTCAATCAGTTTATTTATTCATGTTTTTGTGAAGCTATTTTTTTTTAAATATTTTTCACTTTAAAACCTTATTCACAATTAGTCAATTTTCATCGACAACGGTTCATTAATAAAAGACACGAATTGTCTACAAGGATATTTTGCAATTAATATTCTTTGATTTCTAAAGGCCATCTTCATGAATGCCGTCAGCATAAATTATTAAGACACCGCCTAAAATTATAAAGACTCTTTGAGTGGAGAGGAGTCAAGAGATGAAAATGGAAAAGAAAATTCAAGGGTCGGGGAGACAACTAAAATATATTGCTTTTAATTAGGAAGACCAGGAGGAGAAAATTCTGAAAAAGGGAACTCCTCAAAGAACCTCCTTTTTACGTACTGAGAGTTAATACCAACCTTAATTTAACTGCACCCTCTCTAAAATACAACCAGTAGAGAGCGGAATTTATCGCACTCGCAAACCTTTGTCAAATTCGACAATGGCTTTTTTAATTAGCACTGTTATTGTCTTTCAGTCATTTTTCGAAAAATATGGTATTTAAAAAAACACAATTGTCACAAGTGTCACAAGTGATAAATAAAAACTTTAGTGCTGTAAACATAATGTGTCCTGTCAAATCTTGAAAAACAAATAAATTTTTGAAAATTTTATTTTAGTCCAATTTATTTTATTGTTGTGTGCGTGTAATGAACAAGACGTTTAAAAACAATTAAGAATAATTAATGGAAAATACAAACTGAATAAAGAACTATCGATCTTCCAAGCGGGACTCATTCGAACGTCATTGGAAGCCATATTAGGAGGAAATTTGAGGGAAAAGAAAGTGTTTACCCTGACGGATTGAAGGAGCTCGATAGACAGCATTAAAAATTTCATCTTCCAGCCAAGGTGCTCGTATACGGTGTCCAAAATTATGGAACTCAGCCAGAGAATGGCAAGTCGAATGCACCTTCTGTCGGATCCGGGCGAAGGAGGAGTCCAAGGCAGAGGTTGTGGACAGCATAGTAAGGCAAGCTGTGAAAAAAAGGGCAAAATTTATAATCCTCCATACCAGTGCAGGTGTTCAAAGGCAGTTTGAAAAAGGAAGTATATGACATATGGAACAAGCAATATACTCCTACTCCACTGTTAAATTTTAAATGGATATAAACCTGACGATTAGCAAGAGAGACCCTGGTTTTTTAACTTTCCAATATCTAAAAAAGAGTGCACTACAATAAATAGAATCAGGTATAATCAATAAGTGGAACTTATTTGAAGAAAATAGGACAAAGACGGCGTGACCTATGCTTAGTATGCGAAGAGAGGGAAGACATGGAGCATCTCATATTGAAATGCAAAAAATTTAATAATGAAGAACACAGATGTTGGACAGTTTTACAGAATTGGAAAGCTGATGAATCGGTCGGAATGAAGCTACTAATTACGAATCCGTACTGCAATTATACAATTTGGAAGTAGACAATGCAGTTCTGGATTTTCTAAGGGACACGGACTTAAAATTTTTGATCAGAAAGCGAAACAGATGGTCTCTAAGCTAATTGCCAAAGAAGCAGAGTAAAAAAAAAAAAATAAATCGCTTAACAGTATGTTATATAGTATAATGTTGGTTAATGTTCAACAAAAACGAAAAATGCAAAAAGGAGAGAAAATGCAAAAGGTGGGTTGAGATGGGAAGTTAGTGTCCGTGTGGATCGAGGTCACGATAGCTCAAGTGGGTGAGCAACGGTGCATCTAACCGAAGATCGTGGGTTCGAATCCCGCTCGTGACACCGATTTCTTTATCTCAACTAAAAACTTTAATTAATCGAAAAACGAGAACATATAAGAAAATTATTTAATAATTATTATAAATAGACTCACTTTATTTTTAGATTGAATTTTGCTTAAAAGTGTTAAAAATGGTTCTCAGGTGGTACACAGATGAATCCAAAATTAGTGAATTATTATTATGTAAAAGCCTAAAATACATATAAACAATCTATGTCAAACTCATTAGGGAAGCACATAAAAATATATGATTTAAATGTTTGTACCGGAGAAAATTTCACAAAAGTCTAACTGACAAAAAAACTAAATTAAAAAAAAACAACTAATAAGATAAGACACCAAGTGGTTCTGAAACCATTAGCTGTTAATTTTCTGTCTACATAATCATATTTTTTAATCTAAATTTTTTTATTATATTTTTTTTTAGAGATTTATGACGATTTTGCGTCGACAACTTACATGGCCAAGAATGGAACATTGTAAATAAAAAACCACATGGAAAGGTTTAAAAACAAAAAGGTCAAAACCAATGTTGTCGGTGAATGTGTGTGTAAACTCTTCTCATGCTAACCACTCGGCTACTCGGGGTGTAGCAAATACGCGGCTGTTGGGTCGCTCGTGCCTTGGAGGGTCTCGTAAGAGATGCCAAAGAGGTTCGGGTGGTCCCGGCAGTCGTTTGTGAAACTGGCTTGTGTGATGGGCGTCTGCTCCTTGGAGGATCTTATTGGAGATGCCGCAGAAGAAGGGTTGCTCTTGCGACCGGCTAAGATAGAGTTGGCGGACGGCAGCGGGGTGGACTTCGAGGTTCGGACAGGGGCCCAAGACAGGTGTCCCCGGGGTCTGAGCCCGAACGTTTGACCGCTGTCGATCTAGCATCGGGGGAGAAGTAGTGAACCTCCCCCTTCCCGTCATTGACGGAAGAATCTCAGAGGTGAACTGAGAGGGAATAAGTCGGCGGGGAGTTGCTCTTAGGAGGATCTCGGTAAGATACGGCAGAAGAGGTGTAGGTACTCGGAAGCGGGCGATAGAGGACTGAGTGTGGGGTCGCTCCCTGGAGAATCTCGTTCGGAATTCCGCAGAGGGAAGATGATCCCTTGTGGTCGACTATGTAAAAGACTGTTGTCTTTGAGATAAGGGTTCTCTCTTTTGTGATGTGTGCGATTTAAAGGCTTCAAATCGCTAAGGAATAGCTCTCGGTTTGGGTCCCGAGAGTAAGTCGAATAAAGTGCCTTGTGGATTTCGGCGCGATGCCGCAGAAGGGGAGATGATTTTCTTCACCTGGCCTTTATTACCAAGAGAAGTCGAGCGTGTGTAAGGGACCTCGGTCCATCCATTCATCTCTGAAATCTTCGCTGCTGGCCTGGCCACGGAGAAAAATAAAACTAAATGGAAACCGCAAAGTACATAAAACCAAATGGAAACCGCAAAGTAAATAAAATCAAATGGAAACCGCAAAGTAAATAAAACGAAATGGAAACCGCAAAGTAAAGAAAACAAAATGGAAACCGCAAAAACGAATTCCAAATGGAAACCGCAAAGACAAAAGATTGGTACTGTACCGATCACATTTCTCCAAAGTGGCGGAGTAATGTCTCTTGGCTCTGGGGGCGGCGGTTGGCTCTATATATTAGGGTCCCCGTCGCTCACCAAAGGGCAACCAACGAGGTGAATGAACTGATTAACTAACCTCATAGTCACCAATGTCACCGAACTCGTGTGGGAGAAGACTCAAACAAGTTCCGGAGTGGGTGTAGGAACAACCCTTAAGTAGTAACAGGCACCTGCGGGAGCCTGCGAGAGCTTGACTGGGCTTCCGAACCCACGAAGGACCATTTGCGAAGAAAGGGTGCCTATGACGGCGGGTAGTTTCAGCGGGTGCCCCGCGCCCAGTTGGCTATCTGACCGCTCTGGGTCTCAAGAGAGGCAGCGGAAGGCGTAGCCCACGTTGTCTGGGCTCGACTGTTCCCGTTCCTGACGCTGGGGGAGCCTGACCAACTTCCCCTTGCCTCCATGTGCGATTCAGGGGTTCGAATCGCTGAGGAAGGGTCTCTCAAGCCCAGGTGTGAGCGACATTCGGCCTTCGGGGAGTAGCAGAGAACCTAAACGGAAACTGCGAAAGCCTGAGGAACCGGTCGCCCACCACGAGCGCACTGATTGTGAAGAGTGAGTGTTTGTGATTGAGGATCCCAATCCGACCCGCGGAATTTATTTTCCGCGGACTCGGATTCAACCCCCGAGGCGACTGGCTGGGATACGGTCGACTAGTTCGGCTTTTGAACGGCCATATTGCCTCACCCACCCTGGGAGTCATGGCCCACTCTATGTGGAACCACGGCGACGACGGGTGGTATAGTGCGGTTGAGACTCGAGACCCCGAAACGGCTCACCTCGTGTTCTCTTCCGCGGCCCTGTTTCTCAATCCGAATTCCTTGGTTACAAGGGGGGTATCCAGGCACAAAATAATGGTGTAGCCTTGAGGGCGTGGCAACCTCTCTAAAGCACAAGCTGTCTTATGTCGGCCTCAGGGTCGGCAGGGACGTCAGGTGCCTTAGCAGAGTCACACGGGGGCCAGTGCACCAGATCCTGTCTGCAAATACGGGGGAGGGGTGTATGGCCATCTGTACCACGGGGTGACAGAAATGTTCCAGAATCCGGCCCTCTGTCACATTGGGAACGGATTCGTGGTGGCTTGTGGTGACGCCCCTGGCGGGAACTTAGACAGAGGCTGTCTTCTACCTGGGACCTTTCGTGAAGCTTGCGCATGGCCAATGTATTAAACCTGGTCCTCACGGGAGACGTTGCGACCGGACGACAGCATGTAAGCGTTGAGGACGTCATGATCATGCTACAGAGTAAGCGATTGGAAAAGGGTAGTGATATCGGCGGTTTCTGACGAGTATACTTTGCATTGCTGTGCGTATGACCGGCGTAGTACCCTTGGGGAAGCGAAGGATCGGACCACCTAGGCTAGACCTACGGCGTCCCTCGATTACGTGCAGCAGGTGTAGGCTGAGCTCGATAAGAGACCTTTGTCCGTAGGCAGTGCTCATCTAGGGGGTGGGTAGCAATCCCACTTTATAATCCGAAACCGCTGTCGGGGCGTTCCCGAAAGTTTCTACGCTGGAGGAGCCTCTACACTCAGAGAGATAAAGTCGCCTTCTCTATCTTGGGAGTACGCGAAGGGGGGGGACGGGCTGATGTATTTCGGCCCGTTAGCCCCTCGCGTGCGGCGTACGACCCGACGCATAATGCGGGCCCGACCATTCGGAGTGGACAAGCGGAGAGCGTGGCTACTGACCCTTAGGGGCCGGGACACCACTACACCAATGCTGCGGCGGTAACACTTTTCCGTCGTATGCAGAAGTGCGTCAGCTCTCATCTTGAGAATCAAAGCGTCCGATAAGGCCGAATAGGCCAGGTGCGGACGTTAAAGATCCTCTTGTCTTGTTGACGATGAGTAAATCGGGAACGCATGTAAACTCTTCTGCCAGAGGACAAAGGAATTTTTCAAAAAATACTTCTATTTTATCAGGTTAATTTTTTTAAACTTTTCGACAGCATACATGGCAGTTGAACCTATTTAAAACATAAACGTGTATAATTTTTTATTAAAAACACTTTTCAATGTGTTTTTTAATAAATGTGTGTTTAATTTTTACAATAACTTTTTTGAATATTTCAGGAATCCATCATCAGAATATACATAATCTTATTTTTTAATCTAATTTGTTTTATTATATTTAGTTTTATTACAGATTTATGACGATTTTGCGTCGACAACTTGTATAGCCAAGAATGAAACGTAAAAAAACCAGATGGAAAAGTTTAAATAAATTAAAAAGAAAATAACATAATAAAAATTAGAAGAGTGTTTGTTTCTAAGTATTATGTCGTGCAATATATTTATTAAGAGTATAAGTTGTACGTTGTGATGCGGACACGGAGGAAGTTGAGTGTAACAAAGTTGAAATCGTACTTCTTAACTGAAGACCACAGAACCTCTTATTCTGGATGGTGACTTTCGTTTAAACGAGTTTTTCGAAGTATTTGGAAAGTTGAATACAGCTATCTACCTGTCACTCCAATTTGAATTGTGGTAGCAACATTTTTATCAGAATCTGGAATAATTAGTACATTTTATTTATTTGATAAAATTTATTTCATCATATACATAGTTATAAACAATACATATTTTTTAAATAATACGTTTGTCTTTTATCTATTAATTTCTCGAACGAGGGTTTTGAATGAATTTAAAGCCTTTCTCTTAGTCGTACCAAGGGTATTTTAGGGCAAACTCAATGGAGATAATTTCTCATCCTTTTCTATTGTACTCCCTTGTGCTGTAATAAGATTTCCAGGCAATTTCAACTTGATGTTCTTAGATGAATCATTCATGTTATTTTAATTTCTGGCCATTTAATGTAATACTTGTGATATAATGTTTTTTTTGTTGAAAAAAAGAACAGAATTTTCTTTACAAATATATTCATTATATACAATTAAATTCACTAGTTTTCGTGGTCCGGTTGACCAATTAATATCTTTCAATTAATTAAGGTTTTTAGTTGAGATAAAAAAGTCAGTGACACGAGCGGGATTCGAACCCACTCGGACACTCGAGTGGATCGAAGTCACGATAGCTCAAGTGGTAGAGTAGCGTCTTATTTAGCCGAAGGTCGTGGGTTCGAATCCCGCTCTTGACCCTGACTTTTTTATCTCAACTAAAACCCTTAATTAATTGAATTGTACGCAATGGTAAAGTGGAGTTTCTGTCTAGCGACACTTACCTCCAGCTAGTTAGAATACAAGAAAAATGATTATTATTTACATTATTTTGTATATAGTGGGAAAAATATTAGATTAAAACCCCATCTACATATTTTTTTTAACATTTGAGGATTGGAGAAAAAGTACAACTTTAATTGTTCTTTTTAATTAAACACCAGCGAATTATTACACTTATTTTTAATTTAAGGCAGAATTGTACTACGTATACAATATTTCTGATTTTCGTTAGATTAATTTACTAACGTGTTCAGAAACGTTTTTCAACTATTTTGAATAATTTATATGTATTTCCTAAAGATGAAAGGATCTTTTATTAAGCCAAAGATAGGTGAAAACGCAAAATTGATAGAATTCTTTAAAAATCGAACTTTTTGTGCTTTGATTATCTTTTTTATGCTCTCTTTCTCAATTGACTTACTTCTTCCTTTCTGACCATTTTGCGAAAAGTTATATTATGAGCATGTAACAAGGTTTAACTTAATCAAAACTTAAAGTTAAAGAGTTACAAAATAGCAGACTGGGATATCGATTAGCAAACCAAACAGAGAGCTAGTTAGTGTCCAGTGTTTTATTTCGTTATTGAAAACTTCACTTTACACTATTAATTTCAATTGGGAAAAACTATCTAATATTGATTTTAACGCTCTTTCTCTTATATATTATTATACATTACATAATATAGTCCGAATTTTTCTAAGTAATACCATTCAGAAAAAAAATAAAAATCCAATCTCTCAGCCTTAGTATCAAGCTTGAAAAATGTGATGATATTCTTTATGTAAGGTATTATCCAGTTCGGACACCAACTTCCCATTTATCGAAGTCACGATAGCTCAAATGGTAGAGCAGGAGCGTATTTAGCCGAAGGTCATGGGTTCGAACCCAGCTCGTGACACTTACTTTTTTTTATCTTAACCAATAGCTAACATAAAGATTAATTAATTGAAAGAGGTAATTTGGTCAATAGACCACTAAATATAATGGATTTCATAAGTAAAACGAAGTATACTTCACTAAAGTTCTCCGTGGCGATTTCATTTGCCGCTGAGAATCGAATGCTGATTACACGACATTTGAAAACTGGCAAAAAAGGTGGGAAAATTCGAAAGGTTGTAAGTTGATTGAAGCCACGATAGCGTGTGTTAGAGCAGCGGCATATTTAGTCGAAGTTCGTGGGTTCGAATCACGATCATGACACTGACTTTTTTATCGCAACCAATACCTTATACAAAGATTAATTAATTGAAAAAAGTTATTTGATCAATCGGACCACGAACTCTAATGGATCTCATGATAATGTTAGAAGTTTGAATTTGTCAAAAAGCTCCAGTTTACAAAACAGCCAATCCTTTCCTGAAATTTGAATAGACTAGCCAATGCTATATTTCTACACCGAAAATAATAGAAAAAATTAAAATATTTAAAATATGATTTTTGATTGAAATCGTAAAATCATCCGTACCATGTGTCATAAAAGCTTAAGAGTTGCTACTAGAAAACTCGACGTGCATATAATATTAACTCATTGTTAGTCATGAGAGCACACAGCCACGTATATCTTGCTCTAAGGGTAGTTCAATTATAAAGCGAAAACTATGCTGTAACCAACTGACGGGAGGTTGTTATTGCCATTGGGTTCTATATTCGTAACACGTATCTTTCCAACCGCGTTGAACAGCCGAGATAAAACGTCGGTAAATAGAGCTAAAACTGATTTCTAGGCAGTGAAATTATATCGGTTGTTGTTGACCCGATAGCGAATATTGATAGCCAGGTGAATGAAAGCTTAAACCGTGCCCACAAGAAGCTTTTAACTTTTTAAACATTTACCAGACCCGGCTTGAAGGTTTAGGAATTAACAAACAACAATTCTACAAGCTGAGGCGTTAATATTTTACGGAATTCATTATTTTTTTACAAGCAAACTTACTCTGAAGATTTTTATGATTTCATTGTTTGTACAATTTTAATTTATTCGCCCTATTTAATAGTACACAATAAACAAAAATGTAAGGTTATATAATGTGAATGATACAACAGTTACAACACAATAATAAACCAAAATGGTCAGTGTATTTTTCCAACATGATAATATATGAACGAGCGTATAATAAATGACAGACATTATAATGTATCAAAAAACTAGTAGTAATGTATCAAAATAATAAAAAAGTAAGCAAAATATACATATACATATCTAAAATTACAGTAAAACAAAGTACAGAACAGATAATTTATTACTCTTTCAAACTTTACGTCCCTCTCCCTCTCTCTCTCTCTCTCTCTCTCTCTCTCTCTCTCTCTCTCTCTCTCTCTCTCTCTCTCTCAATTTATTTGCGCAGGTTTCTCTCAGTTTCTTTCTGATCTACGTGTTCACTTTCAATTTCTATCTTTTTTCTAAATATATAAAATATATTTTATATTTTGTTTGATATGTAAATACGGTCCCTAGAGGTAACATAATATGGAGTTCGGTAATTACTGGTGTCATTGATCTATCTTCCGTCCAATTTTTTATTTCTGTATTTTTTTAGGTTCTTTATGACCTAAAACCCATATGGACAGTTGAATTGAACTATTGTCTCGTTATTTGGAAATAAATTAAATTATAGGACACATGGTTATAACATCCTCTCGTGTCTCGTTGCACCAGTCATTTATTGCCAAATTTCCATAATTCAATTCCAGACGAGAGATTGATTTATCCACTTGTGGGTTGTACTGATCGCTCCTCAGGGCTGAGTTTGATTTTTGTTCCCATCTCTACGGACGCGAGTTTTTAGAAAAGCGCCATTTTTGCCGTGTCGAATCGATTTAATTGAATACGTTAATTTAAAACGTCAGTGGATCTGAGCCATAGTCATCCATCGCCCGACTAATCCCACAGGTCGGATGTAAATTCATTTCTGCCAGGCTGGGGCCTGCAGAAGTTAATGAATATTTATAAATTCTCTCCGTTGCTCGTTGATGAATCAGTATAAAACATCAGGAAACGAGGAAGGCAATGGCAACGAGTGACATCGATTCACGAAAGTATTACTGATTTTTTTTTTTTAAGAAACATACAAATAATGCTTCTATTCCATTGATCCAAGGTTACAAGCAATAAATTGCCATCAAATATAAGTTATTATTTTATACTTGAAAGTACTGCATTAAAAAAAGCGATGCTACAACAAGAACTGCAGCTTTCTGGTTAGCAGCAATAATCCACGCTAATTATGTTGTTTATAAAAGTTACAAAAAAATTGATTTGCATGCAACAAGTTCTACATGAAATTTATATAAGTTATATTTTTCCTCACATATCTTAAGGCTAAGACAGTCAATTAAGTCCTTGGAGTTAAGCACATGGGTTTACTAATCGAGTCTAAGTGATGTCATGCCCAGATCTTGTCTTTAGGGCCAACTTACCATCCCGGGGGACTTTGAGAGTGGAAAGTGAGGCAATTTACTTTTGCACACGAGATAAGTCTAAAAAAAGATACTTTTCGGCATTTTTAGAATAATTACTTCGGTCAGTTTAGTGTGATGTTGAAAACTGTTTCACAGAAAAATTGATATGTGAGTTTAAAATTATAAGGAGTCGAAAACAAAGTAAGTACATAATAAATTAATGAAATGTACAATCTCAAATATCAATCATTACAGATCAAAGTGGTTTTTATTAATCAAAGACAAGTTAATCTATTTGGAAATGAAAGAATTCCGAATTTTCATAGTGTCCTAGAGTTCAGAACACAAAACTATCAACATATATACTTTGCCTGGCATGATAAAAATCGAAAGCAGAGTTGTTTCTTACCTGTTTATAATTTTATTTCACTATAAATAAAAACTTTATAGTTATAGTTTTGAAGAAAGTTCATACAAATGAGAAATTGCTATCTCACACAATACAAAATTCTTCTTATATATTCAAAACGATTTTAAACTTCAGGAAAAAGTAAGAAGAAACATATAGTTATAATATAAGGGTTTATGAGTAAACATCAAGAACTTAATCGACCTGAAGAAGAATATGAACAAAATAGAACTAATAGTTTCAATCCTAGGAGAACAATTGAAAGATATTTAATTGCTCTAGGCTTTCAACACGTTTGATCCGACTTGGTTTTAAACAATAAAGAACGTACATTATCACCTTTTGGCTTACAGACCGACTACCACGTATGCCAACATAATAATAAAGCATAAAAGTAAGAATAACCATAAATTATAGCAAGATTTCCATACAGGCCACTAAAAATTCAGTATATGAAATAGTCTGAAGATAAAACAAAATGTACGTAAATTTTCATACATGTAAATAAAGAGAACGGGTACAACTTGAAAAGGTATTTAACAGATTTGATTAGGTACAATGAAATCATCCAAAATGAATGGAAACCGTACATAAAAACCTGAAATCTACACTTGAACTTTTCTTTAAAATAATGTGGCCAATTATTTTATATATGCCGATTATTTTATGCACTGTAAATAATACTTTAAACTTGAAATGAAGTCTACGTAGTATAGTCAAGAAAATCGAATCAAGCTACACGACAGGTTACTACAAAATCGATAAACCTGACGATTATTTAAATAAAAATAAACTTTATATTTTTTTCTCGCGCAACTAAGATGTATTTATAGTCAAAGGTATATAGTTGAACTAGGTTTTGTAGAAGTATCATTAAAAACACAGAAATCAACTGAAAGAAATGATAAAGCACTTCATCCTATAAACCTTAAATCTACCATTAACCTTTCATTTATTATCTGGGTTGCTAATATTATTTTACACACTATAAATAAGACTTTAGTCTAGAGTCGTACAGGCTGTCATAGCATATTTCTAAAAATAATTGAGAAAGAAAAAAACGGAAAAACTAAAAGCCATAACATCATAGCATGGATTCACAGCAGATCACATCAAGCCATTGTAGATAGACCTACAAATACTGTAACAAACTAAAAAGTGCATTTTTAATCCTGCAACTATAATTAAAGGTTCTTAATTTAAACTAGTTTTTTTTCAATGGTCTTATTTTACACAATTTACACTATTTTCTAATCCTATTTTATATACTTTCATTAAACTTTAAACTACAGATGTTTAAGTCTTTCTTGAATACTTTTATAAAATCTGTTAGAATGCAGAAAAGGCAGCGAGAGTAGGAAATATATAATAGAAAGTATTTATGAAAGGTCATTGCAAATACTTTAGATTTGAAGAAGCACAAGCAAAATAAGTATGTAAATAAGTATGTTTTTATCCTAACTACTATAGCGAACGATTTTTTATTTGAAGTAGGCTTTATACTGGTTTCATTAAATACAAAGGAACCTGCAGAAAAGAAAAGTGGATGCCCTGCAACAAGCACCTGAATGCTACGCTGAAACATTTCTTTATGAATTATGCTGCCAATACTATCCATGCCTAAATAATACTTTAACTAAAAAATCTAGGCCTTACTAGCATAATTTTAAAATTCTCCCAGTTAACAGAATTATTTATGAACAGGTTTTCTAGTGGTTTTGGCGGACAGAAAATAATCAAGTGAAAAAACTTTGAAGCTCTGTGGGCTAATGACGTACTTACTACTGGCAATGCTATTTTTATTAAATTCACTAGTTTTCGTGGTACGCTTGACCAATTAATATATTTCAATTAATTAAGTTTTTAGTTGAAAAATGGCAAAAACGAGAGAAAATTCAAAAGGTGGGATTGAGATGGGAAGTTAGTGTCCGAGTGGATCCACGATAGCTCAAGTGGTAGAGCAGCGGCGTATTGAGACGAAGATCGTGGGTTCGAATCCCGCTCGAGACACTAACATTTCATTTAAACCAATACCTTACATAAAGATTAATTAATTTAATAGAATTGTTAATATTTGTAATCTGCAAGGTACGGGAGTCTCATGATAGTATATCAAAACTTTACCGTCAAATTAATATTGTTTAAAAATGAACGTTCTTATTTTTATATAATATATCTAAATTTGTAAGGTATAATTATGGTGAAATTTAAACAATAAGGGTTGTAGGGATGTTTTATATTCAACAGTTATTGCATTACATGTTGTAACGAATTAAGTTATTTGCTTTTTTCAGTCTGAATATTATAATTTATCATCACCATTTAAAAAAAGTTCAATTAGTTCATTTTAAGAAATTAAAGGAATTACCCTCATTGATATACGATGAAAGCAGCCGGTTGGAAAATCGTTAGATAACTGAAAATAACAAAATGCACTTAGGCTTCCCTAGTAATTAAATTTCAACGTTACACTGGCTTTTTTATCTCAACTAAAAACCTTAATTAATTGGGTTATTTTTTTAATTAAATTCACTATTTCACTGTAAAAGATATTGAACTGGATATCTGACTAAAAAATGCAATTTAGAAACTTGTTACAAACTAACTAGATCTTTTGGACTTTCACACCGAAGTGCCTAAGTGACTAGGAGCCGGATAGTATGGTTTTACAACAATAGATGTCTTAGAATATAAAATTTTATATTAACAGAACGTTAAAAGCTGAATTGATATCAATACGAACAAGGTAGACGGTTTCCTTTCAATACTGCTAATATAATTCAAGGATAAACTTTTTAACTGTTTTTGTCGTACTTAAAATAAAATGGAAGCTAAAAGCTGAAGAAGTTGAGAAATCTACCCTTAAACATTTCTTCATGGTTTAAGAATTTAATATATTACAAATCAAACATAGAACTAGAGATCATTAAATTTTTCTAGTATATTTGTAAAAATTTGAAAATGAAAAAAAGTGGACCAGTACCATCAAAATCATAGTAGGATTCATGACAGTAGTACAAAAATGGTTCTCATAGATACAGGTTGTGTAGTCTCTTGAACCATCGATTTTATCAAATTCATCTTCATTTGAGTATATACTCTGAGTAATTTTTCGGATACAATAGAATGAATGCTGGTAGTTTAGATCATTTACTTCAAATTGTACGTCCAATTATCAATCTTTAGGCTTTGAACCTCAACACTGGTGAACTTCTCCACTCGAAATGTGACCAGGCGCTGTTGCACGTGCGTACAAGTATATCATCCATTTCTACGTCTGTTGTATGTTTTTAGTCGCCGCGATTTATTAATTTGAACACCATGAATTGTGAAAGGTATTGGGTTATTGGGTAAATCGTACAGACCTTTTTGTCCAACAGACATTACCGTAGTTTTTCATTGGTAAGACAGACTATTGTTATATAACAATGGTTTGAGGTCGTCTTTTCAATGGAATTACATAGGTTATGATTAGACAATGGGGTTATCATCGACGAAACCTTTAGCAAAGAATGAGGGATCATGGAAAAATACTTTGGAAAATTTGAAATGTTACACTCAAACCCACCCAACAATGAAAGAATTATATAATACATCATGGAATATTAGGAGTGACAATAAAATTACCCTTGACTGGGTATTGGGGCACGGAGGGCCAAGGAAGATAAATTGGTCAAGGACAGTTCGATGACACGTATTAACCCTACACTCTATTGTGGCATACCAAAGTGCCAAAAAAATGGATCAATATAAAATAAGTCCTCGAAAAAGTTCATCAAGGGACTATCACATAAACAGTTCTGCCGTTAGCTACTAAATCTAACGTACATCTAGGGTCTGGTGCTGAGTGGGATCTGCAGATTCCTAGTCATTTGTGTAAACTGGACCGGCAGAAACAAAGTAAATAGTTGGTTCAAAAAATGGTTTGAAGGTTTACACAGGTTGAGATTCTTATTCATGAGAGACAAAGAGCCCCAAGTTTAATGAGGAGCTATAGACAAACTGGGGCACAAAAGACACATACTGGTCGCGGTGCGCAGGCCGACTATATTTTCTAACCTAATCTACATCGTGGAAAACATGTTCTCCCAAGAGCTTTTATATTAATTGAAAATCGAAAATATTTTTCATAATGGCATTACTAATGATTGACAATTATTACGCCTTACAAGTTTTGCAATTTATGAAATGTTTCAATTGTATCATAATTCTCTTTAGATGATGTATCTAATGTATTATGATTATAAACGACTATTACTTTGTGTCCTATTGGTTTAATTTCTTTGTTTAAATATTTGTTTCACACCTAGGTAAATATATTATATGCGTATAATAACATACGCCTGTTGTATGTTTTTAGTCGCCGCGATTTTCGAGTTGTATAAGCGCTGAAGCTCATTGAATGCTGTTTGTTCTATTTGCAAAATAAATAATCGCATGTCCGTAACCGTCCTAAAAGCTCGATATACTTAAAAGATTTGTAAAAAAAACTTTTAACCTTTCAAGTACATTCAAGTACAATTAAAGGATATTCAATCGAACTGGGTTTTCAACAGGTTTAATTTTGTTTGGCTTCTGCATTATGATCAAATGACCAATTTACACCCGAAAACTTTGAAAATACTCAACATTTGGCTTATACTGGATTATTGATATTCGACGTATGTCCGTAAATCGGATATTACATAAAACAATTTGTTTTTGACGAATCCCGTTAAGCTACAAAGCGGGGACCTAAGCGGCTTATGCATTTTCAGCCATTCTACGTTAGGGCACTGCATAATATAAGCCTCCGGAATTAAAGGACGCGATCATACATCCTTACGTCGTGCTTTACCCCGGGTGTAATCAGGCATAAAATAATAAGTGAGGCAATTTCGTCGAAAATGGGGAGTGAAATAAACGAGTTCTAATTTTCTCTTATACAAACCCAAACCAATTGTAATGTACATTAAGGTACCGTTTTCTTACATCTATTCTATTATCTTCTAACTGTTTACTTCTACTACTGATTTGCATGATTTATTATCGATATTTATACTTTTTACAATTAATTCAGTCCATCCAGATAGGGGATCGCGGTAGCCGAGTGGATAAGGCGTCAGATTCGTACTTGCCAACCAGGGGTTCTAGGTTCGAATCACGGTATAGCCCGTGAAATTTAATTCATATGATTTTGTAGAAAAAAAATCAAGTGTTTTGTCCTTTGGTACCAACGGGAAGTTAAAGTAAAATAGGTGCTGTCACAGACGCTTCAAGTTCAAAAGCCTCTTATGTAAGCTATTGTTTGAAATGAAAAAGTTAGCGGGATTCGAACCCTCCGCCTGGGTTCGAATCCCGCTCGTTACGCTGACTTTTTCATTTCAACCAATACCTTACATAAAAAGACTAATTAATTGAGAGAAGTTATTCGGTCAATCAGACAACGAAATATAATGGATTTAAAATCCTCATTGAATCCTCGCCTCATTTTTTGAAACGTAGACGAAAGAACCGAGTATTTTTCCAATTCACCTTATCCCTGTTAGTTCTTTAATATAAATTTAAGCCAACATCAAAAATCTGTAAAAATTAGCATTGCTCAATTGTTACTTAAATTAAATAAAAAAAGGCCTAAGGTTTGACAAATCTTAAAAAATGCAATTTTAATTGATCTATTTTAATTTTAAACGATTAAATTTATTTAGATTATAAAGAAATAATTGTTTATTGTTATAAGGGAATTATACTTACGTTCAATGGAAAGATAGGTTAACAATTAAAATCCATTATAGCTACTTGTTATCTTTGTACCTCGAGGTTTTTTGAAAATTAATTAAAAAATAATTATGAACCAATTTTATTGCCAAAACTCGAAACCAACGACATTCCTTCCAATAACGTCCTTAATTCCCCAATGACCTAATTCCTTAAGTAAAGTTATTGGAAGAAATATCATTTCTTTTGTGTGGTACTAACGGCCATTTGGGAAGAATTCGGAAGTTCGAAACGTATAAAAAATTTAAAAAATTCATGTATATTATGAACCCAAATGTAAAAAATTGTAAACAATTATTTATTACAAGTTAGTACTGATAATTGTAATGTTATAAAACAAACTACACCTATAGATTTTTGCGATCATTAGACAGGGTTATAAACAGGGTGAGGCGCGAACGAAAACTATGTTCAGAATTAATTAAGGTTTTTAGTTGAGATAGAAAAGTCAATGGCACAAGCGGGATTCGAACCCACGATCTTCGGCTTGATACGCCGCTGCTCTACCACTGGAGCTATCGTGACCTCGATCCACGCGGACACTAACTTCCCATTTCAACCCCACCTTTTGAATTTTCCCTCCTTTTTGCCATTTTTCAAATGTCGTGTAATCGGATTTGATTATCGACGACAAATGAAATGGCCAAGATCGTGGGTTCGAATCCCGCTCGTGCCATTGACTTTTTTATCTCAACTAAAAACCTCAATTAATTGTAATATATTAATTTGTCAAGCGGACCACGAAATTAGTTAATTTTATGTTCAGAATAGTGAGAAATGCTCTAGGATCACCTCTTCTGGACCTAAGTCACTAGTGTGTGATCTCTT
Organism: Cimex lectularius; assembly: GCF_000648675.2. NCBI lineage: Eukaryota > Metazoa > Arthropoda > Insecta > Hemiptera > Cimicidae > Cimex > Cimex lectularius. The sequence goes on along the minus strand of NW_019392887.1, from coordinate 124,524 downwards.
CAGCTTTTAAGCTTTTACCCGGGCTTGCTATGAAAACTTCGAATCACTTATACATAATACCTCTTCGACAGGCTCATACAAATACGAATTTAAAAATCAATAAAAAGCCCCTCCATTTTGTTGAATCGGTGTTCCGCGAGGCAGCATCCTTGCACCCATTCTCTTATTTGGTGTGATATTCGAGAGAGATTCGGCTTAGGATAGTTGCCAGTGATCACCTGCCTGTTCGTGCATGTCCGTGCATACATACACTTGTGTGCATGTTCACACAATATACTAATAATTTCAACATTTTTGGTTGTTGCATATTTAAAGTTGTAAATTTATAGATAAACAAAAGTTTGTTGGAGTCGTGAGGAGCAAAAATGAGGTAGTTTAGAAAAACAACTTTTTCATTTTTTCATAAATAAATATTTTTTTACAATTATTGTACGTTCTGCTTCTATAAATATCATGTGAGGATATAAACGTTCACTATAATTTCCTTAAGGTTCTAATTCCCTAATTCAAAGAGAAAGGATAAAATTGTTTCTGCATCAAAGCGTGATATTATCCTACATGATCCTCTTTTGTTGTAGAGGAAATCCTTGTAGGGTTGTTCTATTAACAAAGTAATACAAGGTAATATTCTACGCTAAATTTGACATAATTTAATATTTTTAAAATATATTACGAATTCCAAGTCGGCCCAGGCTTGGGCCTATGATTTACTTAATCTCACAATAACAAATTACATTTTAACAGCAGAATGGATTGTCGAAACCCTTGAGACCAAGGAGATATGAAATTAATTACAGGTATTCTCATTTGATTAGATTTTATCTTTGAAAGTCTCAACTCATTAAACAAGCGTCTGACTAGGCCCGCAAACCGTTCTGACCAGTGTTATGTTTGAGTTTATGCCGCTCATAAATTGGTGTGGTTGAAGTGGTAAAGGCCTTTGTTTATGTCGAGCATCCTGTCTCCGGTCCCCTTAATGCGTGGATACAAGATCCTCCTCACAGGACCATTCAAGACCTCAATAACGCTTAACAGCGAAAATAAAATAAGTTTTATAAACCTCAACGTACAAACGATTTTTTTGCGCTGTACAAACGCAACATATTTAACGGGATAAACAAATAAATAAGAGGACTAAAACTAGACGACATCCAAATAAAACATAAGATTAATGGTTTGTTGGTAATGTGATTGGTCTCAAACAGTGTGTTAATTTTGCCATTAAAAATTTCGAAAGGCTGTTTGGTACAAATTGGATTTTAAAATGGTCGCTTAGGGTATCATCTTAGAGGAAGTTAGCAAGAACACAGAAATCTTGGTAATAAATTTACATTAATTCAGCATCAATGAAGAAGCTTGCCCTATTTCCTTTTTTCTTTTAACCGTATTTTTTCTGAATATAAATAATGGTTCGAGTATATTGAGTAGTTGACAGCATGCAGGATTATTCAGTTGTTACAAAGATATGAATTTCATTAACAAAAAGTAGAATACATTTAATATTTGAATATTTTTACTGGATCTTTTAAATAAATTAAATTTCATGTATTATTAATGTTTGTGAAGTTTTATAGAATTTTATATATCACAAAATTTTTAAATATAAATAATTATTTTGAGGTAGTGAGATGCGGTCTGGTGTGACGTAGGTTTTACAAAAAATTTTCTTTATCGTGCCAACGTTTCGATCTTTATTCAGATCATCTTCAGGGCTCAAAGGGTTTGTTTTCGGTGTCGGTACGTCATTCTTGTCTGTCGTGTTGAGAGTGCCCAATATAAATAATATTTGAACGTTTGTATAGAATTTTAAAAATCACAAAATTTTCAAATATAAATAAAATTGAAACATTTTTATAGGATTTTTACATAATTGAAATTTAATGTATTATTAATATTTGAAAAGTTTTATAAGTCACATACTTTGAAATATGATTAATATTTGAATATTTTTTGTACAATTTTATAAAACGCAGAAGTTTCAAATATAATTTAATATTTGAACATTTTTTAATATTTGAATATTTGTGTAGGGCTTTATAACTCACAAAATTTTTAAATATAACTAATATTTGATCATTTCTGTACGATTGTATAAACAACAAATTTTTTAATTAAGTATCATTAACATTTGATTCTATAAGACTGCGAATCAGAAATTTTTCAAATATAAGAAATATTTAAACTTTTTGATAGCAATTTGCAAATCACGAAATATTAAATATAATTAAATCACAAAATTGTTAAATTTAATCAATATTTGAACATTTTTATACGATTTTATAAATTCAAATATGTATTATTAACATATGATTATATAAGATGTTGCAAATCACAAAAATATTTCCGTAGGATCTTATAAATCACAAAATTTTAAATATAATTAATATTTGAATATTTTTATGGGATTTTATAGATCACAAAATTTCTAGTAAAATTAACTTTGAAAAATCACAACTGAAATTAGAAAAGAAATTCATAATAAAAAGAAACATTTGGTATACTGTCTATACGATTATTTGTTATCAATGTTTTTTCAATGTTGTTTTTGAGTATTTTTTCTAAATTTAAATGTAAATTTATAAATTTACACACATCAATTTTCATCAGTCAGGATGAATAATCTCGTATGATTTCTGGATTGGTTTTATCTACGAGATAAAAGGGATGATGGTACGATTGTTTTCGCTTTAATGATAAGTGATAGCCAACAATGAATTGTTATAATATTTACAAAATCATGTTGAACCGACACTGGGTCCTTTTGTACCAACGGATTTTTAAGGTTACTCAAACCCGTTTTGCGCTACCTTCACTGAGGAACTGTTTCGTCGGAAGTATCGGACTATACCGGCTACTAGAAATGACTGTGTCGGGTTACTTACTACTTGTCACTCAGGCCCGGATCATCATAGTTTTCCAGCTTAATGATCGCGGGGCCAAATTATTTCATTTTGTGTTCATAAATACCACAGATCAGAATGCCACACCAGGTCTAAGTGCTCAAATGCATGACAGATATGTAAGAAGACATACGGACAGTACGACTTTACCAGCTTGTTCTCAAATTTCTGTGATTAATCAGGCAGCAGATTTTTTTTTTTTTAACATTAAAGCTTAAATTCTTTTGTGTACAGGATAATGAAAAAATGTGTTGTGATTAGTGACCGTTAGTCCATAACTATTCAGAAATCGTGAGATGCGGTTTGGTGTGATGTAGGTTTCAGAAAAATATTTTCTTTATCCTGCCAACGTTTCGATCTTTATTGTGATCATCTTCAGGGCCTGGGACTTACAAACATTGTTTAAATTCAACAAATACATGTAGGATGTGGAACAAAATGGATTTATACAATGCAAAATATATATTTTTTTTTATTCAATCAAAGTATTTCTACTCACTCAAAGTGTTTGTTTTCTGCGTGCAAACACTTTGAGTGAGTAGAAATACTTTGATTGAATATTAAAAAAATATTTTTTTGCATTGTATAAATTCACTTTTTTCCACATCCTACATGTATTTATGTAATTACATGTTAAATTTAAACAATGTTTGTAATCCCAGGCCCTGAAGATGATCTCAATAAAGATCGAAACGTTGGCACGATAAAGAAAGTGTTTTTCTAAAACATACATCACACCAGACCGCATCTCACGATTTTCGAATAATAATGAAAAAAGTTATTTTTACAATGTCATAGTGAAATGTTTAATCGTTGGTTAAAAAGACATGGCAACATTCTTTCGAAGTTCACTTTATCTTCAAGGATTTGTACATCGAAATGTCAAATTGTTAGTAGAATAAACAAAACCAAAGCGTTATAGAAACACAGTTTTGAATTAAAATTTGTGCGGATGTAAAAAAATGATTGAGAGCTTTTATTAAAGCGAAACTCTCGAAGAATTGTTTATATTGGAGTCAATAGATTAATAAGAATTTCAATCACATTGAGTGCTCAATTAAAGACTAAATATTACAGGTGTTTTCTTAAAAGTTTTTTAATTCTACAACAGCTTTTGTAATGATTTTCAGAATAAAAAAAAATACGCTTCAGCTTTAGGTAACAGTTTTTTATTACATTTATTTGATATTTACAACTACAAATATCGTATCAAGTAAATTTGCTCATGTATTCTGAGTTTGCCGTTTGATTGACATGTAGGAGGAGTTACCCATTGACACACTCCTTCGAAATGACACCTCGTCAATCATCACTCAATGAGGTCTCGCTCGGGGGCACTTTCGCTTCAATCATCTTGGAGGATTATTTGGTTGGGTTGGAAGTAATAACTGTCCTACTGTAGCAAGGTAAAAGAGTGATATAGATGAGGGGAATATACAATTATCTTAATTAATTTCGTTTATTAAAAAAAACTCTAGGATACAACGAAAACGTAATCATCGTAAGTAACGTTGTTCAAATTCAATAAAGTTGTACGAAACGAGTAATTAAAAAAATTAAAACTTTCTTGCGTATATTCCTTTTAAGGTCATAAAGTTTTAGAATTATATAAAGGGTAGCAACTAAATATTAAATATTGGTCCCATTAAAAACGTTATAAAAAATTATATGTTTACTATGATATCCCGCACATCGCCTGTTGATCAGGTTAAATGCAATTTGATAAAAATCTAAAAAAGTAATCAACTTAGTTTAATTATAAGAAAAGACTTTCTGAGCTTTACGGAGTGATGTACTTGTAGCATGGTTGTTTCTGCTCATTTTCGATTCGCTACTTTTCCAGTCATTTAGCCCCTTAACCTGTTCACTCCATCTGAGGTCAAAATTTCTCATCAACCACCATCTCTTTGTTTTGACCTTATCAACACAGAGTTCCTACGAAAACAGACCTCCGAATCCGATTTATCCTTTAGACCACAACAGTCGATTCACACCCTGGAGAACTGTCATTGTCATCGAAATTACAATACCTCACCGGTTAAACCAGCGGCGTATTGAACCGAAGGTCATCATGGGTTCGAATCCCCTTCGTGACACTAGTTTTTCTTCATCTCAACCAAAATTTAAGATAAAAAGTATAACTAAATAAAAAATAAGCCTTTTTTTATTGCTTTATAATATGTACATAATTGAAACAGATAGAAAAAAAATTTTTCTTTTAGTTTTTCTTCTTCTTATTTTTTCCTTCTCTTTCTTCCTCTTCTACATCTTCTTCTTGTTCTTCCATGTCATAGTCATTTATAAACCGGCCCTATTTAAAGCGAAGTCTTCTCCCTTTTCCCTCCAAGCTGTCTTATCTCTTGTGAGTATAATTATTTTTGTATTTAATTTTGGTTTTATTAGAAATCCAAATCCACAGCTACCAAATTGTTTACCTTAATATGCAAATGTGTAACCTGATTTGAGTTTTAAAATGTTTACTTCACCTAGTCGTACCTCGAATATTCCCAGGATATCTATGTCTTTATCATTCATTGCATTTTCTTACTCTCAGTTTATCTTCATTTCTTAACGATCTTACATTTAATGTTCCAATTTTCCAATTTTTAAATTGTTTTTGATTAATTCAGGTTTTTAGTTGAGATAAAAAAGTCAATGGCACGAGCGGGATCATTTGTCGCCGAGAATCCAATCAGATTACACGACATTTGAAAAATGGCAAAAAGGAGGGAAAATTCAAAAGGTGGGATTGAGATAGGAAGTTGGTGTCCGAGTGGATCGAGGTCACGATAGCTCAAGTGGTAGAGCAGCGGCGTATCTAGCCGAAGATCGTGGGTTCGAATCCCGCTCGTGCCATTGACTTTTTTATCTCGACTAAAACCTTAATTAATTGTAATTATTTACAACATCATAACAGCAGAAAGTAATATTATTTCGCGATATGTGTAGTGATAGTCAATTTGTTGTACTAACCAAGTCTTGGTTGAAATGAGGAAAAATTAGTGTCACGAGGGGGATTCGAACCCATGACCTTCGGCTCAATAAGCCGCTGGTCTAACCAACCACTTGAGCTATTGTGATTTCGTTCCGTTCGAACACCAACGTCTTATGTCTAAGGTCTGAAACCTGTTATAAAAAGTATAATTAATTAATATTATTGAGATTATCAATCCGTGACCATTACTAAAATGTGACAATAGATATTAACTCCCTGAGTTTAAGCATATTCTAGTCAGGAAATAACAAACAGTTTTACCCTATTCTTGTTTAATATTTAATGTAATTCAATGAATATTATTCAAGTTTAATATTCAATATCAGAATATTATGTTTATTCCTTCTTAAGGGTACTGCGCTTCTTCTTTGATGTGTAGTTGTGGAAGATACGTAAATACGAGAGCAATGAATTTTTAACTTATAATGTGTAATATTTTTGATAAATGAAGACCATTAGTAAGTTTGTAGCGTTTGTTGTCAAAACACAGACGCTGGGTCCAAAGATGAGGATGGAACAATTTCTAGGGTGACAAGTTTAATTTAATTTCCTTCCCTTGAAGTTGTTGGTAAAAGCTTTCCGGCTAATGACCTTTTCTGTCGGTTAAGGAGGCCTACTTTGTTCCAGCGAGACGGGCGATGAAATATCCTTCCGCGACGGTTTGAACTTGCCTATAATTACTGTCCGTTATGCAAAGAGAAAAAGACCATAAAAAGGAAAAAAAATCCTTGCGATAGAGCAGGACCGATAAATATGTTCTAATGTTCTAAGCACTAAAAAGGTCTGTTTTTATCTTCTTCCCTCAAGGTGAGGCCAAATGGGTTTAAGGGGTTGCTTTATATCTTCTACGAGAGTTTTATCATTCGCACCGCTTTTATTTCCTTGGCGGGATAAAAAGTTCTAATTTTTCAAAAGAGCTTAACATCCCAAGTTGTAGAAATTGCGCCAAAGTCCAAACATCCGACAGGTCTCAGTATATTCAAACACAGGGTTTTGACAATATTTTTCCTCAAAAGTTCAAGGACAAGGAAAAAACCATTTTCTTGAACGGGGATCGATCCAAAACCCTTTTTCACGTTTCACGCCCTACAGTTCCTTCCGACATCAAACATTTATTACGGTGGAAACCTTTTGCGAAATGCGTGCATACTTTTCAAGCTCATTAGCTACATAAGTTTTCACAGAGCTTTTCCGTTGATTAACTTAAAAAGAGCGCAAGGCTGAACAGTTCGTCGTTTCATTTTGCGAACTATTTCCTTTATAAATAAATACCATGATTTTTCCACTATATTATTAAAATTTAGTTAAATTTAATTAAATCTACTAGTTTCGGCATAGAATATGGGCTTGATTAAAGAAGACCCGTTTAAAGTTAAAACAAATCCCTTAGTTTTTAACCCTTCAAAGTAAAATGTTTTGAAGATAATTGACGCAATTTAGAGCAAAACATAATTATATCTAAATTTTTGATATGCTTATGGTTCCCTTCACATAAAACGTCATGCTTAACTGCAGCTTGTTTTTTGGCTATCTCGCATAACAACATTCTCACTATTAAAACGATAATCCAATCTATGTTCTGAAGGACACAACAGATATCGATATACTGCTGAGACCCCACCCAGACAACTACGCTAAAATTATGTACATTCATCTAAACCATTGGTTAGACGGAAATACGTTTTTCACCTTTATTCACGCCAATAAATACAAGCTATTCTGATTAGAAAACACCATTGGTTATCCGAATTGGTTTCACAGGGCTGTGAGGTTCTCGATATTCGATTACAAACCGAGTCCATAAACACTTAACCACACCCGCAAATAAATACATTGACACTACTGGATATTCACCAAGATTAACATATTTCGCAAGTATATATGAAACAAAATAACCTAAACTACTTTGATGTTTCTATGATTGTGATTGATTATTGTGTGATTTCAATTACAAGATCAATTTGTCAATTTGAGGGCAATCGATAGGTTACTAGGCACTTGCGGAGGTTATCTACCTCTCCTTTCAGTATTTTTGTTATTTGACCAATTTTGTGATAGACGAGTCTGTACTTGTCTTTGTTATTTCATGTAAAGGTTCAAGGCATATGGTTCTTTCAAATACTTCTCTTGCTTCATGCACTTGACATTTTGTCTAACGCGCAAGATACTTTTAAGTTGTTTTGTTTCCTCAGGGTTCGAAGACAGGTTGCATTCACTAGATATGACCTTTCTTCTACCAGTGTTTTCGTGGCTACTTGGCTGTATAATCTTACGAGGATTTTCGCCAGGGTAACCTGTTTTAGCATTTTCTACGGAACAATTAATGATGGCATAAACGGTGGTGAAAGGTACTCGCCTAGAATAACATTCTTTCTGAGAGGTATCATAATTTCATAAATTTAAATCTATACATATATAATGTTCTTATTAATGTGTGGTGATTAGTGACCGTTAATCGATAATTATTCAGAAATCGTGAGATGCGACCGGTGTGGTGTAGGTTTCAGAAAAACATTTTCTTTATCGTGCCAACGTTTCGATCTTTATTGAGATCATCTTCAGGGCTCAAAGTGTTTGTACAATCTCAACACGACACGCAAGAATGGCACAATTACACAGAAGACAAACACTGCAATTTGCTGTACCGGAAATCATGCTGAATATTATCGAAAGCTTTTTGAAAATCAATAAAACTGTAATGATTGAATTTTTTGGCAAATGTATTTTGATGAAAGTTTATAGTGAATGGATATCTACTAATCTAAACTTAAAATCTACTACTAGACCAGATCCAATGGAGAATCATCAGGCAAAACTCATAAGTTCATTATGGTTTGAATCATAATTTCCAGTATTCTAATTAGATGTTAATCCTTTTATCAGCAAATTATTAATTATTATACAATTATTACAAATAGATTCAAAGTCCTGCTGAAAGGGAAAAATTTGTCAAATACTTGACGAAAAGCTGAGTGATTTTTTTTCTTAAACAATTACAATCTATGTTATCAGTAGCGCGAAAGTCGTATTATTTTACGAAAGTTAAGAATTCGCGAAATTATCATAAATTAATATTATCTCCTATCAAACTATACAATACGAGCGACAAATAAGTGCAAAAATTATTATTATTATTTAGTATAAGTTAGTGTAACAATTCCATTGTGTTTTAAGAGAAATATTAGATAAACTTGCGTCATATCGTTACAAAAAGAGCTAAAGTGTTATTAAATTTTTTTACGATTTTTCAAGATTTTATGATTTTCCCATCGTAAAACTTCCCTCTAAATTTATATGGAATAAATCAAAACCGATGACTCCGTTGAAAGCAACATGAAAATTTTCGTAGTGTACGTTTTATAGTTTAAGCTATTTTAAGAAAAATTCACATGTTGTAACGTAACCGTAATTCTTTAAATTAAAACTAAAACATTAATCCATTATATTTAGTGGTCTGACTAAATTACTTCATTCAATTAATTAATCTTTTATGTAAGGTTTTGGTTGAAATGAAAAAGTAAGTGTCACGAGATGGATTCGAACCCACCACCTCAATACGCGCTGCTCTTACTATTTGAGCTATCATGATTTCATCGAGCTCAATTGGTTACAGCAGCGGCGTATTGTGCCGAAGGTCATTGGTTCGAATCCCGCTCCTGACACTAACTTTTTTTTCAACCAAAATTTCAACCAAAACCTTACTTAAAAAGATTAATTAATTGGAATAAAACATTAATATTAAATATACTGCATATATTTGAACAAAATTTTGTTTTTTAAACATTTCTTTTTATTAGCCTGGTACACACGTCGGGTTTCTTAACACACTGAATTTATTAAAATTAATTAAATATTATAAAATTCAGATAAGTATTTCATTTTTTCCAAACGAAAGTTAAATTAGACGAGCCTGCGGAAAGGATTACAAACAAGAAGAAGTTCCAAATCACCCTTTTTTTCCAGAATTGGAAATCCTAACTAACAATTCTGAGGTAAGTGATTGGAAGATTTATTGTTTTGTATTTGTACAAAGTATGAGCTAAATCAGGAAAATGATTCCATAAATTATGAATTAGAAGAAGTATGCAGGTTATAACAATAAGTACGCTTCGAAAAAATCAAAATAATCCTGCACTTTCGTCACTAGAGATGAGTGCCTATTTCTGTTCCTTTTTTTTTTCTTCACGTGCTCTTTCCATCTCATTTTGGAATCTAAGGTCGTTCCCTGATATTTAGCCCTATTGCTGTATGGCATAATAGTTTCTTCGATGGTGATAGATGGACCAAACCATGTTCCGTTTTGTTTGTAAAATAGATATGTATGCTTATTGAGCCTGATCCTCCACTTTTTTGCCCGTTTGCTTATATTATTACAAGCAATTGGGGTTTTGAAGGATTGAGGATGAATGGTTCATGGTCGGTCCTACTATCATCTGCAAACGTTGCAAGTTTTACTCCATTTTCAGAAAGTTATTGGCTTATAAAAGGTAAGTAGCGGACACTGTATGCCACCTTGTGGCACTCCGGCTTTATTGTTTTTAATTCTGAATGTTGGTCTTGTTGCATAACTCTAAAATGTCTGCCAGTTAGGTAAGAATTGATAATATGTGCATACGGAAATATTCATAGCTGAAAGAACTCGTGAATGAGGACGAGTGTAATTTTCTAGCTTAAAATGTTGCTTTCTGAGTAATTCAGATATCGTGAGATGCGGTCGGGTGTTCATCTCACGATATCTGAATTACTGTCGATTAACGGTCACTAATCTCTACACGTTTCTTTCTGAGTTTATCCTATTTCTTTCTCTTCATACTTTTGTTGAAAAATGTTTAATTTGCTTCAATTCTTTAAATTCACTAATTTCGTGGTCCGCTTGACCAATTAATATATTACAATTAATTAAGGTTTTAAGTTGAGATAAAAAATCAATGGCAATTCGAACCCACGATCTTCAGCAAGATACGCCGCTGCTCTACCACTTGAGCTATCGTGACCTCGATCCACTCGGACACTAACTTCCCATCTCAACCCCACCTTTTGAATTTTCCCTCCTTTTTGCCATTTTTCAGGCGTATCTAGCCGAAGATCGTGGGTTCGAATCCCGCTCGTGGCATTGACTTTTTTATCTCAACTAAAAACCTTAATTAATTGTAGTTTAATTTGCTATTGTAACATCTTGTAGCTCGACTTATTTAAGTTTAGCTTACGAACTTTTACTTTACTTTTCTTTATAAGTTGCTAAGTTTTCTTTATTGTTACACATTGGTAAATTAATGATTTGCGTTCTAATCTTAGCATTATGAGTATTATGCTTCACTACGCTGTTAGGGCTGAACATAAATAATTCGCTCTACACTCACGCACATTTCGAACGCAATTAGCTGCAAATACTGCTGTAAAATTTATCCCGTTTGGGAATGTATTGTAATGAAGAGAACATGACTGAGCATACGATGCCGAATATGCTTCAAACCGCTGAATTCTCTTTTGTATTGAACCCGAAACATAACGTTACACACAAATTATTGAAACGATCATACCTTTTATTTCTAAATTAACGATATATTAAAGTTTGAAAAATAATGTTTTTAATTAAAACAAATGTTTTTCTGTAGTTTGTTCTTTTCCGATATGATCCGTCCATTCTCACTATTTTGGCTTGTCAGACTCATTTAGGCTTGACGCCGCCTTTAGTAAGGTTTTTGGTCGGTGCGTCACCCAGTTTATACATAGATTAACCTCTGTGCCTAGTAACTGCTATAGTCGATCAGGATGATCACAAGTAGCCCCCAGCCATGAAATGGACGATAAGTCAAAACAAATGTGACAATATAACGAGGTTTGGTAGCATGAAATGGTCAGAAACGCAAAACTACATGTTGGGTATTCAGCGACCTCGTCCGTTTGTGGGAGGTCATCTTTTTCCCAAATGTGTTGCCAGATCTATTTGACAACACTTTGCCACTCAAATCACTGACCTGATTAGATCTAGAGCTTCTGTATATTAAAAATCCTTAAGGTAGCGTCAATAGGCAGTATCATGCAAAATAAAATTTTATCTAATATAAATAACAAATATATTATAATAAAAAGACAGATAAGTTACGGCAAAGGTAAACAAAGTTAGTTTCTTATTGTAATAATAATAATACTATCAAATAAAATTAAAGTATTAGTTTTAAATTAAAAAATTAATTAAACAGAGAAATAACGGAAGAGCTCTTCAATGAATTTAGAAAATAAAGAAAAAACTAAGTTAGAATGAAGATACAAAAAAATATTTAAATTAAACTTCATTTGTGGTTTAAAGTTTAAAAGGTTAATGGCCATTAAAGTTCATTTGTGAGTACTTTTGATGTAAAGATACGATGTGGCGTTGCGGTTGTGCGGGAAAGACTGATGAAGTCAGGTCCACTTATGGTGCGGTGCGGGAAGATGTCAGGCGTGCGGTCGTTGTGAATCAAGACGTAGAACACAACTGATTGTAGTGCGGCGAACGAATAATAATAATAACGCCCGTATTGTTGAACAGAACGTTGAACTATCGATTCACAATACAAAATAACTTATACAAAATTACTGCCTGAAACATCTAAATTTAAAGAAACAGAGCGTATGCTGTCTTCTTGGCGGTTGAGACGCGACTGGTCCAGTTGACTGGACTTGACAAAAAGGAAGGGGCGTTTCCATGGTAATGAAAAATATAAAACAAATCACCGAGACATCGGCGACGTGTAAACCTTAATGCTCATGGAAACCGAAAGCGTAACATTTGGTTCCCATAGCAACGGGAGGCGTAAACATTCGTTCCCCGTGGCAACGAGACCAAACAAACTATAACTTAAATTAAAACAAAAATACAATTTAAATTCAGGCGTAAACACTACAGCTTTATCAAGCCCAGAATTGATTATCAAATTTTAAATTGATCGGGTTCACCGCGCTTTTAAAATTTATCGGATTTTCTGTTTTTTAATTTATAATCCCAATTCAGCGAGAATTTTGGTTAATTGACTCAATTGTATTGGTTGCATTCAATATAAATACCAGAACAGTTTCGTTTTTAGAAGCTGTATAGTATGACGGTCTGGCAGTAAGTATGCCGGGCTTTCCTCTTCATCTTTGCAGAATTTACGCATTGTGTTAGTTCATGCCAGTGTTTATCCCTTGCCAACCAAGCCTGAAGGGTTCTGTTTAAATTCGAGGTTTTTTCTGTTTCTTTTGATGCATTCTGTTACAATAATCTTCTTGAAGCTGATGAAATAGCTATCGTTTCCCCCTTTCCGCTACTGTCTTCTTCCATAGAGACATTCAAATCCATATTTCCTACCTGGAAAAGTAGTACGTAAAGTGAAAGATTATAACAAAACAACCTCTTCTCAAAATGAACGACTTCCTTATGACGATTTTGTACGTTACTCTGGAATTTATATGGTCAAGCGACTGGCCATCCCCACTTACATGACTAAATAGACAACGATACCTACTACCCACCAGAATTCTTTACCAGCAATAGACAAATGACATACTCTAATGAAGTTAATATGAAGTTACAAACTAATTTTAATAATTTTTGGGTTCGAAGCTCCAATATCCATGGAAATCAGACCCAGCAATTCAGATCCTCGAAAATAGTCATTTTCTATATATCCAATTTTTTCATCTACATCGACCTTAACATTCCTTCCGTCCAAGGCCCGGCAAGAACTTAATCCCGTGTTTAGTTGTTTAAACTAATCTACAGTGGTAACCCTTTTCTTAATTTCTTAAGTAACCTATCATAATTCATTCTTCCAAATTATCTCAGCAAAGCACTCATATGGAATTAGAAACGTGACTTTTTGGTGTAGTTTAAAATTGGGCAATAACACTGTAGGATCATAGTCAGTGGGTGATAAGGTTAAGAAGAGTCGACCTCTTTACCTTGCGCTCCTCAAATAAGTTATATATTTTTTGAAATTTTTACCAAATTTCAGAGTTTTGGTAAGGGTTCCTGTATGTGTTTTTCAAGTCTTGGCTTTTCTTTATTTAGGTGTTGGGATCTCAGATTATATAGACTTTCCCATCATTAACAGAGGACATGTTTTGCTCGTTCTTCTTCTTCCTGGTAACATCTTCAGACAGGCTTGTTTTCGCAGCTTCGAATCTATAAATATATTCTGCGGTCTGTAGTGTCCAGTCTGCAGACCTATTAGTCCTACCATCATTTTAGTCCTAATACGTCCTTGGTTTTTGGTTTCGGTTGATAGTTTCTGCAATCTTCTTTGGGAATGCATTTTCGCATGGTTCTTTTCTTAAATACAATCCTATTGTACTGAGAACTTAAGATAGGAACACACTTGCCCGATGCAACGCTATGCGACGCTACCCGACGCCTTTCACGTGTTGGTACGGTGTGCACATCTATGCGATGTCAAGCGCACCCCACGTACAGACACACAGCGTGTATCACAAATCAGTATCGCTATCGCAACGCCTCTTTTGTTCTTAATGCATTAGCTTGAGCAAAACCATGTAATAAATTGTTTGTTAAACTTAATTGTTTTAAATAAAATTATTCCGGTGTTTTGATAAATTTTCTTCCTAATCATCATAATTAAATAATTTTTATAAAAACTTATGAATTGTTTATCTCGTTTAATTTGGTTTACATTAAAATAGGGATGTAATTAATATAACGACAAGATTTCATATAATTAGTTTGAAATAAACTGAAAAAAATATGAGTGTCCTGTTCTGAAGCTATTCGTCGAAAATGGTGTAATTTTACGAGTAAAACCATGAAAAAAATTGTTAGTTGCATTTTATGGGTAAAACCGTAGAATAAATTGTTATTTAAATTCATTATACCAAAAAGTGGTATTCCGGTGTTTTGAACAATTTTATATCAAACCATTAAAATTATTTTTAAAAAATAAAAACTAATGAATTTTTGATCTAGGTTAGTTTGGTTTATATTAAAATAAGTTTGTTGTGATTAATCTTACGACAGTAATACGTGTCGGTTGAATAAAAATATGAGTGTCCGGTTCTTTTGTCTTCGACTGTATTCGATGCTACCCGACCTGGACAGTGGGGATAGCATAGCGTAAAGTGGGGTAGCATTGCGTGGTATCGGGCAGATGTGCACGGGGGTAATACAACCTTATGGAAAATTGGACTTTGGATTTGCGTCGGGTAGCAACGGGTAGCGTCGCATAGCCTTGCAAGTGTGTTCCCCGCTTTATTCTTAACCCATTGTCTGATGAATCTACGTTTTTTGGCAATTTGGTAAATGTCAAATGAGTTCAAAGCCGATAGGTGAATTTGTTATTTTCCCCTCAATGTTTGAAAAGCCTTGACGCAATCCCAAATAGCTCTGCACTTTAATACAGAAATAATAGAACTCGTGGTCTCCCTTCATAACGAATAAATCTTTCGCCTTTTTTTTAATATAGAAATATTAATGATGTAGTTTTCTTTAGTGCAATCTTGCTTTCCCATTAAATTGTTATTGTTTTGTTCTTAAAATACCCAGATCAAAACCCCAGAGAAAAACTGTCCCAGGCATTCCCTCATATAATATAATCATTTGGTACACATTGTAAATAACATATTTTTTGGGAGTTGTGAATATTAAAACAAGAAATATTATTCTTTAGTCCGAAATCTTTCTCGACACTGTAGAGTTTTTCGACTTCTCATTCAGTTTTCAGTTGTAAGAATTTAAATGTAAGCAGCTCACGTACTTTTAATTTCAGTATATATTTTCTGCCATATTGCATCTTTAAACGCATCTTGATATAATCATTTAATTATTTTCCTTTAATTTAGGACAGAAGAAAGATATATACTGACATTTTTAAATACAAGTTAAACACTGGGGAAAATCTGCTGTGCCGTGTTTACAGATAAATTTTCATTATATGTCGTTTACCCGGTGGGCCGAGTGTTATGCGTGTATAAATCATTAACTTTTACCCACGACAAAGAGCTTAAATGGCAACTCCACCAACCGGCCTTTCTTTCTAAATTCACTTCAATAAAATCTACAGCTTCCTGAGTGGTTCAGCAACTGGAAACTTTTCTTTGAACTTTTAGTATGAGCTTTACACTTTACTGCCGATTAAAAAGGAAACGGCAACTTATTTGTAATATTAATGCAACAAAAAACATATTACGAAACTATACCAGTAATTCATCAATACTGAAAAATTTATAGATAACAGTATTAAAAAAACGGGAATTATAATTGTAAACCTCCGCTCCTTTATTATTTTTCCATCCGATTTAAACTTCTAAATATTCTAAGTTATATTATTCAGTTTTAGAGTATATTCGATTAATATGTTCGTAAGTTTTGTACGAAAAGTACGATACCAATTTCAAAGATTGATGATTGAAGATGGATTTAGAATGATACACTAGTTTACATATTTTTTGGAGAATTTGTGTAACCATAAGATATCTACGCAACTGTTTGTCTTGTGGTATTGAGCTATTAGTTTTCAGACACGTTTCGACATCTCACCATCTTCAGTAATGGGTTGTGTCTGTATCTCACTTCTTAAAACACACCGACCGTTGATGATGGAAATATTAATCTAACATTTGGAAAATTATGTCTTAGTTATATGTTTGGAACACCAAAGGCCGTTTTTAAAAAGATTTATTTTACTTTAAAACATATAAAGAAGATTACAAGACAGAAAAAGGCGAGAGAATCGTCAGAAGTCGTACGCCTGAAGAACGGGGAGAGAATACGCGCCGTTTGAGATAAGCGCTAGGTTTATATGAAGTCGTAATGCAGAGTCAGCTGGGGCAGTTCCTTCAACTCTTAACTCCTCCATCCCCAAGATTGAAGCTGTCCTCAGCTTGCAGAAATTTTTGGCAATTCTTCAGAGGCTGGTACTGTAGGACGAATGGCCATTTCCTCGAGTGAAGATTTTTTCCATAAGATCCTACTATATTTACAAAATAATTTCTTATTCATAAAATACATATAACATAGCAAGAATAACAATATTATTATTATTGTTGACATCAATATTGTTGTATAATTGTTAGTATTTTCTTCCAATTCTCTAAGGGTTCTATATTCATGTTAGCCTTATGAATTTGCTCAAAAGTAAAATTAGTATAGTATTTGATTGAAGGAAGTTCTGATGGAATCATCACTTCACTTTCCCAATAAGTGTATGGTTGTACAAAATTTAACAATATTTCTGACTTATTAAGAGTTAACAGTTGCGTAAACTTTGGATATACAGTTATGTTTACATGATTAACATTAATAATAGTTTTGCTTATATTATACATAAGAAATTTATTAACTATTGGGATATATTTAATAAAAGATTTGACATAGTTTATAACTAAATGTTTACAAGTAGATAATTCTCTATCATCTAATAATTCACTAATACATTTATTTGCAATTTTAACAACATTTTTACAATAATATTTTTCATTTATTAAAGTGCAGTTACCTGTGAGTAGTTCATTATATCTCAGGACAAAGGAGGGATACTCATGTATAGTAATTGTTTCATTGTTTTTATAAACAGGATAGGACAAAAGAAAAAATGTTTCATAAACAGGAGATTGCAGGGGTAATTGAATAAAATAGGAGATGTACTCGTTGTGCATAGAACAATGTACATTACTTAGCTGCCATAATGTTGCTATTTCGTTAGAAATTAAAGATATTTTGGAGGTGCTGATGACGTTAGCTAATTCTTTATAAGATAAGATGCTGGAATGAATAACACTGAGTTTACAATATTCTAGACTTGTCGTTAGGTCGACAACTTTGTTGAAAAGCAGCATAAGCGTTTGAGATAAAAACGAAACTTGCTGGTTACGTTCTAAAGCGCTTGACTCATTGGAAAGATAACTGAAGTAGTTGCTGACTTTTAAACTATTAAATCGAATGCGTTGGACATCTTTATTGAAACTGTCTACTAAGTGTTTATTTACTGATAATTGCTTTTCTACATTATGCTCTATATGATACTCATTAGCTTGAACCTTTTCCAATATTTCATCATATTTTGCTTTATCATTTGCATCCATATTACCTGTAAGCCAAGAAATTGCAGTACCAAGACCGTTAAAAAGTCCGCGTTTATTTCTATGTTTGTAAAAGAAAAGATGGTCAAGTTTTCTTTCTATCTGTTCTATGTGTAATTTTAACATATTTACACGATTTTGACTTACAGTTTTGTGTTCAATTAATTCTAAAGTGTTTTTAATATTATCTAGTTCAATTTGTAAGACTTTTATGTTAACGTTGTGCATATAAGTATATGCATTGTTTATAACAAGTGAATCTTGTATTTTGATGGGGGTGATTCCAGGTGACTTACTTAGGTTGATTAATTGAAAAGAGGCGACTGGGACCAGGATTGGAAGTAGAAGAATAATCATTTTGACCTGAAACAAATGAATGGTTGGGTTTAGATGTTTTCCTCCGTCGTTTAATACGATTTGGGTGAATCTTAAAGCTTCGTTTTTGCGCAAATGGTCGCTCGTTTGTTGCTAGTTTTTTATTCTTATCATAGTTCACCTTGAAAAATTTGGGTTTGTGTTTTTTGTGAAAAGTCGTTTTCAGATAGGGTTGGTCAGGGATTTCTATCTCTTTTTCGCGTGTAGCATTTAATCTTTCCGTGCGTTTCTGTTTTTCTGACTCTATTTGGCTTTTTATTAATTTATGTAGTAATTTTAGTTTTGTTAAGTACTCGTGAGTTCTTTCCTCTGTGATTAAATTTTCAGTTAATTCATTCATGTAAGGGTTTCTTGACATACCAAAAGTAATTTCCATAGGTGTTAATTTTAAATTCAAATTCTTCTAATAATAGTTTCCATCTAATTAATTTTGAATTGGGCTCTTTAATATTATGAAGCCATTGTAATGGTTTGTGATCTGTTAGTATCAAAAATTTTCTACCATAAAGATAGGGGCGGAAATGTTTACAAGACCAAACAATTGCTAAGAGTTCCTTTTCAATTGTCGATAAGTTCTCTTCTTGTTTGTTTAGTGTTCGAGAGGCGAACCCTATTGGTAAATCTTTACCATTAAACATTTGAGACAATACTGCTCCTATGGCATAGTTAGAAGCGTCCGGAGTGAGTATAAATTGTTTAGAAAAATCAGGTAATTGCAAAATAGGACTGTTTTGAAGAAACAGTTTTAGTTTTTCGAAAGATTCTATGTAACTTTTATTTGTAATATCTATTTTCGTATCTTTTCCCAAAGCAGCAGTAAGGGGTTTGGCAATTTTAGCGTAGTTATTTATCCTTTTGCGATAATAACCAGTGAGACCTAAAAATTGTTTTATCTGTTTTGTCGTTTTAGGGATTGGGAAGGTTTTAATTGCTTCTATTTTTAATAGATTTGGTTTGATTCCTTCTTCAGATATTACATGCCCTAAGTACAATAATTCTCTTTTGACGAATTCTGTTTTATCAAGCTGTAATTTAAGATTATGTTCTTTGAGTTTCTCAAAAACTGTTTTTAGATGTTTAAGATGTTCATTTAGATTGTCTGAAAAAATGATTATATCGTCCATATACACAAGAACATTTGGGATTCTGGAGAATATTATATTCATAGCTCTTTGGAAAGTCGGGGGTGCGTTCTTTACACCAAAAGGCATACGCAGGAATTCAAAGTGACCATCTTCTGTAGAGAAAGGTGTTTTTGATACGGATTCAGGATCCATTTCGATTTGATGAAATCCAGAAGCCAAATCTATTGTGGAAAAATACGTCGCTCTTCCTATTTTACCGAATAAATCTTCGATATTAGGAAGAGGGAATTTGTCCTCAATCGTCTTTTCATTTAGCTTCCGGTAGTCAATCACCATTCGAACTTTTCTTTTCCCAGAAGCGTCTACCTTTTTTGGGACTACCCATATAGGTGAATTATATGGTGAATTGGACGGTCTAATGATTTTATTTTCTAATAATTTATCTACCTCTATTTGAACATCNACGCGCCGTTTGAGATAAGCGCTAGGTTTATATGAAGTCGTAATGCAGAGTCAGCTGGGGCAGTTCCTTCAACTCTTAACTTTAGACAATACTCCATTGATTGTTTTACAACAATATTTGGCTCATTTTAAAGGATTAGAGGTTTAATTGGAGGATAAAATCTCCCACTGTTTACAATTGGATTTTGTAAATAAATTTTTGAATAATCGGTCTCATGTTCGTTAGCTTTTCTATAAAGCTTCTTTCTAACGATCTTGTTTGACTTTTTTATGTTGTACCATTTTTAAATTTCAAATTTGTTTGAGTGATGGTTTTAATACAAATTCACTAGAACAAAGCATTGTTGGAAGATGGAAGAAGGAAGAAAGGAAGCGTATGTGGCCGGGGTGCTTAACATTTCCAGAAAACCTGTCTTCCATCCCTTCCAAGATACTGAAGGGTACTCAAGAAGGCGTAGATCAGGTCGCCATCCTGTCACATTTGAGATAGATGATCGTTTTATGGTTTCGAATATAACCGAAATTCTATGGATGTTGAGATAAACAACTGCTTCAACAAGTTATAAATGTTAATAATGGCAGTTTACCTGCCATGTACAGCCAATATTCAGAAATTGGATTACGGGGCAGATGGCCTGCCACGATTCGCAACATCTGATAACTGCTCGGTTAAGTTTCGCAAGAAATCACATCTATTTGTCTGAGGAAGATTGGACTAAAATCTTGTTTGAGGTTTTGTGACGGCAGAGAAAGAAGGAGAAGAACAGGAGATGTTGCAACGTTGTTCCGGAAGCTACGGAGGTGGTAGTGTTATGGTTTGATCCAACTTGATCTTCATCGAGGTTTCTCTCACAGCTGCACGATACTTTGAAGATGTGTTATCAGAAAAAGCTGTTCCTTATGCCACTAAATGACGACGATTTTATTTTTATGCTTGGCAATGCAAGATTGTTGGTGAGTACTTGGAACCGGATTCAATTTAATGTTTGTATGGTCAGCATCTAGTCCATATTTAAACCCTATCGAACACCTTTGGACGAGATGTCAAAGTGGGTAAAATCTAGCCCAGTGATATAATTAATTTGCAGGAATTAAGAAGGGCGCTGTCAGCGGTGTATGAAAGGAGTATATTCGAGAGCACTACCTATATATTCAAAACCTCATAAAATCGATGGCACGTCCAATGCAAGCGGTGATCAACGCAAGGGGAGGAAATATTCCGTACTGAATTTACTATTTTCTTCATTGTTTCCATAGCAACATTTTTGGTAAATATATAACTTTAACAGTAATAATTGACCATATTTATTATTTTAATACATTTGTTTTTTAATCTCAACCAAGGCCATTGTTTCCATAGCAACCTGTTTTGGTAAATACACGAATTAGCAGTCATTAATATTTTTTATTTTAATACACTTGGTTTTTCATCTCAACCAAGGCTATTTTTCCATAGCAACCTTTTTTGGTAAATACACGAATTTAGCAGTCATAAATATTTCTTATTTTAATACACTTGGTTTTTCATCTCAACCAAGGCCATTATCTCCATAGCAAACTTTTTGTAAACATATGCATTTAGCACTCATAATTGACTATATTTATTATTTTAATACACTTGCTTTTTCATCTCAACCAAGGCCATTGTTTCCATAGCAATATTTTTGTTAAATATATGCATTTAGCAGTCATAATTGACCATATTTATTATTTTAATACATTTGTTTTTTCATCTCAACCAAGGCCATTATCTCCACAGTAAACTTTTTGAAAACATATGCATTTAGCACTCATAATTGACTATATTTATTATTTTAATACACTTGGTTTTTCATCTCAACCAAGGCCATTGTTTCCATTGCAATATTTTTGTTAAATATATGCATTTAGTAATCATAATTGACTATATTTATTATTTTAATACACTTGCTTTTTCATCTCAATCAAAGCCTTTGTTTCCATAGCAACAGGTTTGATAATTTTTATCAAACAGCCATAAATATTTCTTATTTTAATACACTTGCTTTTCATATAATATTTCATATATTCGTTAAAATTAATTAATTTTTTGATAAGATTCTTTTACTCAGTTTAATTTTTTATTTAGCGATATCTTATATTTTTCTTTAGAAATATTCACTAAAAAAAATTATAACGATTGCAAGCATTTCCATAAAAATGAGGGTGGCCACTTGTTTTGTGTCTGAGTGGTGTTATTAGCAGTTCATGGACGAAAAGAATGCTAATGTCTATGTGAATGTTGGGATTGGATATGCCGAAATCGTCAATTTTTTGGGGATCTTGTATTGTTGCTCGGTCGGAATTGTAGAGAAATTGAAACGATCAGTAAAACCCCACAGTTGCATTCCCTAAGACTAGATTTGCTTTATCAGACTATTGTATATGATTCGTTTCTACGACAGCCTAAACTGTCGGTCTATTGATATAACGATCTCTTTTAACATCAAAAATCAATAATTGTGCATGTTTTGGCCGGATATATAATTTTTGTGGCCATTTTCGCATCATAAATTCTGCACGAATGAGTGCACACGAATTGGGTTAGATGTATTACCTCAGGTTTGGCTGGATACAGTTAAGAATGGCTAGATTATTTAAGGTTATGGTTAGGTAGCGCTAGGTAAGAGTTATGTTAGTGGAGGGTTAGGTTTTGTTATAGGATAGCTTAGGGTTAGTGTTATGGTCGGGTTAGGTTATATATCCAGTGTCATTGTTTGTTATTCTCCTTTCTTTCAATAGTTCCTTAATCAGATTACAATATTTTTGTAATTATAACTTACAGGGAAATTGTATTATTTAAAAGGGCGTGCTGACTGTTAAAATGAACAAATCTGCAATTATGGAAGTATGTGGTAATGAAAACAAACCATGACCTGAATAGCAACAGTACTACCTTTTAATTTTAATTAACCCATTCTCACAGTTTGCATGAGTATTTGCTATTTCAAATGGCAAACCTCCAAAAGACCAAATGGCGGACCAGAAACGGACGAACCAAAAGTTCTTTTACTCTTAAGGCTTTACAGAAGAATTCACGTTTATTGTTAAAGTGTTTATGCTTAATCTATTTAACTTTTTAATCTATTTGCTTTTTAAAGATCTTATTTTTTGTGATGTCAATGAACTCGGTAAGCACTGATGGAAGCTGAAGTTTATGCAGCTTACCGAGAAATATGCTTTCAGCTCCAGAGTGTGCCGTCCATACCGGGAAAAAGCTAAGGCTTAAAAACAGCTTTATTCTGTCACTGGCAACGTCTATTTGTCATGTAAAGGCTATTATTTTAAATATTTTAAAGTTGTAAATTCTCCTATCTTCTGTTTATTCCATGAGATATTATATTGTATATTATTGTTTTTTTACTTGTTTAAAAATTTTACGTACGTTTCGTTTTAGATAACAATCGAAATTACTTTGGCGAAATGTGATGAAACATGACTGAATATTATATCTTCTATAAAACAATACCAATAATAGTAATATAATAATTTTAAATTTATTGGTCAAATTAGGGAGAATCAAAGGGTTTAGGTGTACAAAGAATCGACGGGAATAGTATTCAGCATGCGGAAGCCAGTGATAAACAAACTGACCAAACAAGCCTTGTTTAATATAGTATGTTTTTCATAACCGAACCCATTTATAATTAAATCTGTGTTCATTCAGTTTGTCATATTTCATTTTCATATCAAAGCCAAACTAGTCAAAGCAACACTTTATTTACTCTTTCTTTGAAACACTGATTTATTTGTAGGTAGTACGGTCGATAATTGAATTTGTTCTAAAATATTACGTGGTAGGAACAATATGTTTTAAGTCTGATTAGATCGTTTCTCATTATGATAGATTGGTGTCTTCCCAGCCATAGGGTTGAAAAGCTGTTAGCTGATTTATTTTTGTCTTGTTATTTGAATTTAATGAGTTTGTCCTCGCTTTGATGAGGCGGTGTAAAGGGCTTCTAGTGCAAATGATTCCATCAACAACTCCAAGACAGAAAAGGGGGCTCTGAGTGGATAAAGGGACTGGAAGTATTGTCAGAAGTACGTCTATAGGTAAGGGCCTGGGAATGCATAAACAGAACGATTCGGACCCAAAGTGCTCCACGCCCCTTTGTGATCTGATGGTTTTTTTATATTAACAGATGTGTAATTTTTCAATAAAAACGTTCAGGGGAAACCGCAGAAGAAAACAAAATAAGAGAATAAGTCATAACTGTTAAATTGTCTTAAAAAAAATCAATTTTGTAACTTCTCTCTTTCAACATGTTAGAGGTATTGAAGAAAACTGTGTTAATAGTGTTAAAAGGTTGTTAGTATTTTTTCCAATGATCTAGTCTGTTCCGCTGAAATTAAAAATGCACAATAACATGATCAAAAGGCCGTATCGGTGGGACGAATTGGCAGAGAAGATCTCACTTATATACAAAAGCGCGTCATCAGAGCGTTTCAGTATGAACATGGTTGTTAAAGAGGAAGCATTGCTTAGTCCTTTACTGTTTCGTCTTGTTCTTGAACGTTTAGAAGAAGCCTTGGCGGAGGAGGTAAGTATGTTAGGAAATGTCAAAATCAAACTACGCGCAGACGATAGGGGTATTCACGATCTTTGTGTTAACCCTGCTAACTCTGTTAGGTCCTGTTATATCGAGAAAAATGATAAGTAGACTTATAAGAATCGGCTAGTTAACATTGCTCGATCAAACAGGCCAGGGCCAATTAAGATGTTAGGTCGAAAATGTAGTCACATTGCTATCTTAGGTTAGGGCGTAAGTTACCAACATGGCAGCGATGAATTTAACAGCTGTTTTTTGTTTACAGGTATTTTTATTCTTAAATACGCATTAATTAAATTTTGTCGTTTACTTAATTCACTAGTTTCGTGGTCCGTTTGACCAATTAATATCTTACAATTAATTAAGGTTTTCAGTTGAGATAAAAAAGTCAATGGCACGAGCGGGATTCGAACCCAAGATCTTCGGCTTGATACGCCGCTGCTCAACCAGCTCCTGAAAACCTTAATTAATTGTAACATATTAATTGGTCAAGCGGACCACGAAACTAGTTAATTTAATATGTTTAAAATGAAGTATACTTCACTAAAGCTCTCCGTGGCCATTTCATTTGTCGCCGAGAATCAAATTGATTACACGACATTTGAAATATGGCAAAAAGGAGGGAAAATTCAAAAGGTGTGGTTGAGATGGGAGGTTGATGTCCGAGTGGATCGAGGTCACGATAGCTCAAGTGCTAGAGCAGCGGCTTATCAAGCCGAAGATCGTGGGTTCGAATCCCGCTCATGTCATTGACTTTTTTATCTCAACTGAAAACGTTAATTATTTGTCGTTTACCTTGTCTTCTAGTATCAGGACTTTTCGCACTTCTTGTGCTGATTGGATATCCAGCCATAAAAAGAAAAAGTCACACTGAAGATTGCGAAATGACAAAACAGGTCTTACAAACCAACCTAGCAAAGTTAAACGAAAGTAATAGGTAATGGTCAAGTTAAAAAAATATTGCTTAAAAATCAAATAAAGAATTATGAAGAATTAGTAAAAATGGTGGTGGATATCGGTCTGTGTTTCACTCAAGAGAAATTTCTGCTTCACGGCATTTCTGTTAGGAAGAGAGTTATTAGGGATATTCATGATCTTTGTGTTACCCCTGTTAACCCTGTAAGCTCCTGTTAGATCGAGAAAAATGATGACGTAGTCTTGTAAGAATTGGCTAGTTAACATTGCTCCATCTCACAGCCCAGGGCCAATGTTAGATGTTAGATCGAAAATGTAGTCACAATGCTATCCGTTAGGGCGTTGGTAATCAATATGGCAGCCATGAATTAAACAGCTGTTTTTTGTTTACACGTCTTTTTATTCTTAAATATGCATTAATTAAATCAGACCAATACATTTCTTTTGTTAATTTCTGACCTGTTCTTATACTCTCATTCATAATAGATAAATCCCATATCCTATAAAGTTGAACACCGTTAGACGTTAGGACCACAAGTTAGGTATGTCGGCACGAATTGATGCGTGCCATTTGTTAGTACTTTTCGAATGCACATGTAGCAGGGATATTCACGATGTTTGTAAGATGTTAAACTGGTGTTAACTCGAATAGGAAATGTGCAGTAAGAGCGTTGTTTTCTCAGCATGTTAAACGTTAATTTTTTCGCAATGCTGCGCGTGGCGATTGGTAGAAACTAAATTAAAGTTATAACAGTCCTTGAAGGCTTGTTGTTGTTTGTTTTGGTTTTCTTTTGTGTTAAATTGTAAGATGCCGTTAGTTAATAAAAAAAGGAAAATTAATCAACTCTTTCATTCAAATGATAAAGTATTGCAATCTTAAATTGAAGTTTGCCAAATGTAAGGTACTTATATTTAGGAGTAGAGAGATAAGCGCAAGAAAAGATTAATAATTGAATCTCGCGAGAATGTAGAGGTGGTTAATGAATATACACATCTTGGAATAACTGACACCCAAATGCAATTTTACGAAATATCGAAAAAAGTCATAGTGGCCAAACAGTATAATAAAGTGGCTTCAATCTTGCAAAATAATGAATGATCGATTGTTTCCCGTTTAACTGCATTCAAAACCGCAATTCAATCACTGTTAACTATGGAACCGAAATATGGCGGTGCAATCCATATGGAAAAATAGAAAAAGTCATAAGATTCTTTCTGAAGAAATTATTTCGGCTTCTTCCATCATACTTTTTATGATTTAAAACAAACACCGTGCCACTTGCACAGCGTTAAACTGTACTTCAACTACTTTCTCAAAGCGCTTGCTATGCCTTTAATAGATACGCAAATATTGTTGCGAGTCAATGTTTAAAGATGAAGACGGGATCATTCAGAGAAATGCAGGGGATGATGGGAAACCTTAATCTCGATATAGCAGCCTATAATCTTGTATTTGGAAACAGGTACACATTTGAGGATTTACAAACCAATTTGTCCAATAACCAGATAAAGAAGCCTGGGCAAAATGGGTAGGAAATAATGAAAGATATCCTCTGTATAGAAAATTACAGTTAGGAAACAACACATAATTAAATAATAACAATATTATAATGGGATGAAAATGGATGATCATTAAATTCAGAACCGATATGCTTAAGTTGATTAGATTTTATGTCAAAAGTGATGATAATATGCTATGACCCGTCTGTAATTATCTAGACACCGAATACATATTTAACTTTTTTGCAGTCATTACTTTGCTGGGTAGTTTTATAAGCTGAAGTGTGACGAGGCCCTATATTATACAAATTGGAAAAATTGGAGTAGTATCATAAATTTTTGTAATTCAATTGGCGATAATTTTACAAAAAAAGTTATGTTTTATGTCCTCTTTAGCCAAGGAATGCTAAGTTTTGTTTTTATTCACTTAAATGTTTTAATTGTGTTATTACTCATACTTAACTATTTATTAGGATAAGTAGTATTAATTCTGGCGGGGCAGGGCCAGTTACTGCCCTGTTATCACACGGGGAAAGGGACTGGGCATGTTAAAAAAAAAATAACACAAAGTTGAAAGAGCAGAAGTAGTTGTCGCTGAGTTCAAGCAAAGGCAAACGCGTGTAGATCATCTATTTATTCGCAAGTTCAAAGCCAGTTCAATTACAGTCGGCAAGCCTCAGATAACCCATTTTCCTGGTATATGTATTTGGCCTGGATAATCTCGACATTCAGATATCGATCAACATGTCGAAAAAATATCGGTACTTGCAACGAGGAAGAGGATATATTTGATATGTGTGTGTGTGTGTATCTCCCTCTGTTGTTTATAGTGTATAATGAAATTGAACATTGGATACATATTCTTCTGATAATTAAATAAATTGATCGACATTTCAACATTAGCAATCTACTTTTCATCTCCACGACCTTAGATGAAAAGTGTAATTAATTTGATCATTAATACGGTCAATTATGACTACTAAATATATANTAGGAAAGAAAGACAGTGATCTGTGTACCGTATGCAACCTAGTAGATAATGCGGAACATATTGTATGGCATTGCAGAAAATATGATGAAGAAAGGAAGACTATGTTCGGTGAGATAGACCAGTGCGAAATAGCAAAACCTTATAATTATAAATTCTTAATATGTACAGAAGACTTCGATGTTTATCGGGCCCTGGTCGATTTTGTCAAACGAACTCGTTGCAGCATATAAATAATATATAAATAATTTATAACGAACAAATTTTAAAAAAATAATAATAATAACAAACATGGCTGAAGACAAAAGGTCAATGCCAAAAAAAAAAAAAAAAAAAAAAACCATTCAATTTATTAAAGTTTTAAGTTGAGATAAAAAGTCAGCGTCACGAGCGGGATTCGAACCACGACCTTCGGCTTGATACGCCGTTACTCTACCACTTGAGCTATCGTGACTTCGATCCCCTCGGGCACTAACTTCCCATCTCAACCCCACCTTTTGAATTTTCCTTCCTTTTTCAATCCCGCTCGTAGCGCTGACTTTTTTTTTTTATCTAAACTTAAAACCTTAATTAATTGAATGTTATTAATTGGTCAAGCGGACTACGAAAAATAGTGAATTTAATGAATTGAAATGAAGTACACTTCACTAAAGCTCTCCGTGGCCATTTCATTTGTCGCCGAGAATCCAATCCGATTACACCACATTTGAAAAATGGCTAAAAGGAGGGAAAATTCAAAAGGTGGGGTTGATATGGGAAGTTAGTTCCGGAGAGGATCGAAGTCACGATAGCTCAAGTGGTAGAGTAACGGCGTATGAAGCCGAAGGTCGTGGGATCGATTTCCGCTCGTGACGCTGACTTTTTTATCTCAAATTAAAACCTTAATTAATTGACTATTCCTATTGTAAATTCTGAAATAATGAAAAGACCGTGTGAAATGAAATGATTTTATTTTTTTTTATAAAACAAAAAAAAAAATATTTTTTCTATGTCCAGCTGTTTTCTCTGTTTACTGGAATTTAATTAATTTACTTTTAAATCGTACAGGCTTTTATTAGAACCTTTAAGTACTTTCTACATAAATAAACTAGTTTAATTTCTTGTCCAACACAACCCATCCCTACAATCCCTTAAGGTATCTCAGAAGGCCATGGCCCTGCGACCTCTTTTGTGAGGAGTAGGCAGTGACGTTAGCCTAGGGAAGTGAATTGGGAAAATAATGTAGATTATTTTCTTTCCACAATGTAAACAACTGTAAATATATCTTTGTCCATCAAATTACAAATTGTAACCATTACAGATTGTAATTTAAAAAATGAGTTTAATATCGTGATCCAAGTAGCTTCAGACGACTTGGATATAATTGGAGGATGTGCAACTAATGTTAATACTTTATAGAATTAATACAAATAATGGGGCTATTTCAGAAAATGACTGTATGCCTTAACAGTATATAAAATATATTTATTTACAAGTTATAATAAAAATATAATATAATTTACAAGTATGTGTATATACAAATTGTGATATAGTTATTCGATAAAAAATAGCTTAGATTCAAGTTAGTCACAGATTTTATCAAAAAGTCCACCGTGTTGAGCTCGCCGGAGCAGTATTTCAATTCTTCTACTGTAAGAAGGAGTCTGATACCTGGCGAGCTTTCTCCTTTCGATTTCCTCAAGTGGCATGTCCTTAGCGTTGGCAATTTTCGGAGGTGCAAGTTCTGGCGGAGCGGTGACGACTGGGGCGACCGTGACGGCTGCGACGAGGCCGAAGAATTCGGTCCGCTTCATCTCGACGAGTACGTCGGCGTACGTGGGCGAGTCGTTGATACCGAAGAACCGCAAAGAGGCCGCGAGAGTCTCGGTGTATTCTAAAAGAAGCCTGTCTGCTGACGGAAGAATATCGGGCGCGATGGACGTGCTCATGAAATAGTGAAGGTCAAAAGCGTAGGAGTCGTAGTGCGACAGTTGGAAATCGACGAATCTGAAAGACAATACGTAAAATTAATATAACAATTAAAAACTTACTTAGATATATACCCTCAAGTGGAATGGGGGCGGTAATCAACATTATAAAAAATTCACTATTTTTCGTGGTCCGCTTGACCAATTAATATCAATCAATTAATTAAGGTTTTAAGTTGAAATAAAAAAGTCAATGTCACGAGCGGGATTCGAACCCACGACTTCGGCTTGATACGCCGCTACTTCACCACTTGAGTGGAGACTATCGTGACTTCGATCCCCTCGGGCACGAACTTCCCATCCCAACCGCTATAAAAAATTTCCATTATCAATCCTTCACAGGAAAAGGTTATGCAAGCTTAGTGAATTAGATTCCATGCAAGTCTATTGTTCGCTGTATAAATAAATTCGTTGGTACATCTACAACGAAGTGGTAAAATTTGTAACTTTTACCTTATGTGCTTAATTTTTCACAGGAAATTGGAAATAAGATACTCTGAAATAAATAAACGGATTGATGCTTGAAATAAGATTTAATACCGTAAAAAAGTGAATAATACCGGAAATGAATATTTAAAAAAAACTGAAGATGACAGGAAGCCGAAAAATTGTCTAAAAATCAAAAACAGCGAGAATAGATAGGTCTATAATAGAATAGAATAGGTCTCACGATTTACATTAAAACTGATTTTAGCATTTGATCTTGTAAATAAAACCAAAATCTCACGTACGTCCTCGTGATTCAATCAACCCTTTCGATAGTTTTTTCTAGGAGTCAATCCATTCTTAAAACTCTTGTAGTATCAATCAAAGTTAAAGTCCTACCAATGAGCGTACTAAGCCTCTGTGATATTTATTACTTCAGATAATCCAAACCCTCTTGACTTTAACCATAACACATTTTCTGTCAAAACCCCTCACCTAAGAGACCAGTATTGCACATGGTTCATTCATATTTTACATCCCATAAACACTTTCTAAGAATAAGGACTGTCTAATCTAGTCTAGTATGGAATCCCGTTTCAGATGGACTGCGGAAATCAGTGCACTAAGCCTTCTTCTCTTTACAATACAATTATAATAGTGCTGACTATCGTTATATATCGTTTTGACATCATTCACTTTATATTTCTTGACATAGCCCTTCTATCAAAACCCAATTGGTTGTCACAGTTCAATAACCTGACCAGTTTCTGAATAAGGGTTAAAACATCAGGAGCATGTGTGCTCGCAAAGGAGAAGTGGGAGAAGGGATGGTAAAGAACTCAATTAAAAATGAACATATTTCCAGACTCCTTAATGCTTATTCAGATACTGGCCAAGCGTTAGCAATAAAAATAAAATAATAGTGTGGCTCATAAAAGTAGGAGTAAAATGAGGTCGGCCACAATGTATATATCACCAATTTGATAGGCTGGCTTTTTTTTGGGTTAGAGTCTGATACTTTTATCATGACTTTTGAGTTCTCTCAGGTTGAAGACTAAAAAAATGGACTTGCGCACAGTGTAGAATCATTTCGTTATGCTAATTTTTTTGGAGGAAGCTGGAACATGGTCCTTTTATCACGGTCAGGTTTTTGTTGGGGATACTCTTCTCTTGGGATCAGAGTTTTTGCTCAGATTTAGCTGTTTTCCAAAAGAGCATATAAGACCCCTATTTTGTTGACACTATACCTTTCACATTTGTTGCCAGTCAAAACTCTACAGTTACTCACGGTCAATTAGAAACACAAAAAGGCTTTGTATTCAGCTTCTTATTCTATTCAGCATAAAGAACTGATGTTCCAAACCATATTTACACAACCGATTTTACATTTTCTTCCATAACCCATCAATGAAGACTTTATAATTGGATACAGTTCATTAGAAACATCACTTAACACTTCTTTTACGACATTTTTTCTATGCACCAAAGCACTTTCAAGTATATCAAGAGAATATAGCTAAATTTATCTGTATTAGAAGATAGCTTAAGAAGTGACTTGTCAAATTACTATTGGACAATTCAAACCATTGCGACACTATCCATCTCACATTTGCTGCATCAGCCAGTCAAGATCGTATAATGGTTTATGGTCAATTAGAAACCCACAATAGCACCTTTTTCAACAAATCGAAAACGGATAATCACTGGAACACAAAAAGAGATAACTCAGCAATCAAGGTGTTATATTGGGCATGGCCCATTAGGAACCCACTTAACCTGACTTTGGAAATGGATAATTAAGTTTAATAAACGCAAGGGCCGAAATCACTTTAACATTGTGGTTTTCCCGCCCATTTAACTACCATGGGGGACTCTACCTACTTAAGACGCAGTTAAATATTCACTATACTACAAAGGCTAAACCCAGAACTATACTTCAAACAAAATTGAATTTTGAAATTGATCAATTTAAATCTTTTCGAAGTATTTTAAGCTTTCCGAAATTCCCACCGGTTGGAGCGTATAAGGCACGCCGAGTGGCTGTAAAAGGAAAAAGGTAGAATTGATGGGGTTGGTAACAACAGGGGGGAAGGTGTTTGAGACCGAAGGGATAAAAGTTGAATGTGAAAGGCTGAAGTATTAGATATCGTATCGTCGCATGAGCGCATTGAATCGCACCTACTTAAAACTTCATCACTATCACCAATCAATCAAAAGTTGTAGTTTACTAAAAATCGAAGTACATTTATTATACCAGATAAACGGATAAATTTGGATGACAGTAGAATATGAATTGAAAAACAAAAAAATAAATAAAACAGTGCACTATCAATAATTTTGTGTATTAGAGGATGGAAAAGTTAAAAAATATGAACTTTTTACTCTTAATATTACTAGATTCAATTAATTATTCTTTTCCTCTCAACGAAAAACCTTACACGAAAAGAATAATTAATTGGAATAATTAATATGACCAATTATGGCCACTAAACAACTATGGATTATTAGATCACTGATGAGGCCAAATTGAAGTATTGTATTTGTTAATGTGTGGTGATTAGTGACCGTTAATCGATAATTATTCAGAAATCGTGAGATGCGGTCTGGTGTGACGTAGGTTTTAGAAAAACATTTTCTTTATCGTACCAACGTTTCGTTCTTTCGTGAGATCATCTTCAGGGCTCAAAGTGTTTGTTTTCTGCGTAGTTGTGTCATTCTTGTGTGTCGTGTTGAAAGTGCCCGCCGTTAAAGAAAATGTTTTTCTAAAACCTACGTCACACCAGACCACATCTCACGATCTCCAAGTAATCTTTAACTAATGACCACTAAACACCACACATTTCTACACGAGAAGAACGAAGATCACGACACACAAGAATGACACAACTACGCAGAAAACAAAAACTTTGAGCCATGAAGGTGATTTCAATACAGATCGAAACGTTGGCACAATAAAGAAGATGTTTTTCTAAAACCTAAGTTACACCAGAACGCATCTAATGATCTTAAAATAATCATTAACGGACGGTTACTAAACACCACACGTTTTGCTAAGAAATGTGTTTTATCTATTACGTTCCAGCGAGCCAAGGCAATTGCTTTGTGCGAAAAACTAATTAGACAAGCCTGACTATATGCAAAACAGAGAAAGGGGGATAATAAATGTTAATAATTCGTTAATTAGAACGACTCCATTGTTTACTAATACGTCATGCCGGCGTCTTGGCACACGGATATTTCTCATGAGGCGGAACGAACCTGTACATAGAAGTGATGAAGGAGGGGTTAGTACATGAATTCACTTTCTGTAAATGACGGTTCTACTCTCAGATGTGCTGTTTACATTAACTGATTTGTTCTTAACAATAAATCTGCGTGTATAACCGACATTTACTAAAAGTGAAGCTACATTGTCAGCATACAAGGCTTCGTGAATTTCGAGCAGAGAGATTCACGAAGAAGAGAAATCTGAATCATTAGCCATAATGGTCATAATTCATCAAATATCCCTGTAAATACTTGATTGTGAGTAATGATCACTATTGATCAGAGTTCGATTCTAAAATAAGATGACATATTTTACTTTTTTGACATAGTTGACACTTATTTGATACTGAAACCTTGACACTTATTTAATGATTAGAAAGCAAAGAAGAGTAGTTTAGCCAACGTGAGGATTGGGCATTCTAAAGATTAAAGATACTAACAGTTCATATCCACAAAATTCGTTACATTTGCCGCTATTCCTAATGTTCATTATATCACTGAATATGACATATACTCTCATTAATAGAGAATAACAATTTATTTCCAAAGTAATAATCAAAAAATTAGTTTTTTTAACGGATCGGCATAAATTGAAAGACAGTCATGACCATAAGTACTTCTTGGGCGTTAACAAATTTACAAAAACGAACGTTTTTGCGTTGTTTCAACATTAAACTGAACTAGTGTTTGGTGCCAAGAGTTTCCTCGCTGTTGAACTTTATTTTCTCTTTTGGGAAGACGATAACGAGTATGACTAGTAAACAGTGACGATATCAGGATCGAGACGTGAGCTGTAACGATCGAAGAATTTACTGAACGACCACAAATTCTTACATGCTGGATAGAGCAGGATTTGCATTAAGATATGAAATAAATTTTGTATTAATGCAGATACCGATGGAACAAATTCTCCTTTCAGTCAAACTTGTAGAAAAAAACTACACTACATTAATTTAAAAATTTAATCAAGTTCTTTAAATACCCGTTAAACTGCGTCAAATAGGTTTAATGGAATTTATCATAAAAGTGACTCAATTTGATTAGAAACGAGAGAGATCATTGTGTCGGGGTGTAATTTACTCCTTTCTAGTGAAACTGACCGGTTTACTTGTCCCTATTTGTCAACCTACTCGTTTGTGAGGATATTCCAACTGCTGCTCGGCCCTTGATTTCAGCCGTACTTGACACCAAGTAAACGACGAAGTTCAAGAACGGTCTCGTGCCACAAATTTTCTTTATTACTCCACAATTTACTTTCCAATGGGAGAAACAGCTGAAGAAGGGAAGCTTGTAGATACATTGAGTCAATTACCTAGCTGACCGAAAAATCAACTCAAGAATTGATGGAATTAATATTAGAACATCGCACAATCAAGAGAGGGAATGAGGCGAGATAGAGATCGATATAAATAGATATATAGATAATAGATAGACAAAGGGAGAAATAGTGAGAAAGAGAGAATGCGTGCGAATGAGAGTGAGAGAGAGATAAAGTGAATGAAAGAAAAATAAACAGGGAGAAAGAGAGAATGGAAGAGAAAAAAGAAAGAGTGAAATATAGGAAGATAGATAGGTAAAGAGAGAGTGAGAAAAAAGGTAGAGAAAGAGAGAATGACAGAGAGATTCATAAACAGAGAGAGAGAGAGAGAGAGAGAGAAAAGATAGAAAGAGAGAATGAGAGAGAGATTCATAGGTCGAGAGAGAGAGTGAGAAAGACAGCTGGAGAGCTATGTAGATAGATAGATAGATATGTAGATATATAGTGAGGAAAAGAAAGACAGAGAAAGAGAGAATGAGAGGAAGATTCATAGGTAGATAGAAAGAGTCAGAAAGAGAGCTGGAGAGCTAGGTAGATATATATAGTACCCATCGCTACTACCCCAAAAGGCGACTCAAAAAGGAAAATAACCCGCGAACTCCTTTCTGAGAAAACAGTAAAACAACATAAACAAAGTGAAGAGGGAAGATTGATTATTTGCTCCCCTCAATGTAAATAGTTGTATATAAGTTCAAGTATCCGCAAATTACGTATCGTAAATGATAATAATAATTACAAATTATGATGAAATTNTTAAAGTAAACTATAAATAAACAATGAACATTTATACATATTACTAAGATAATTTTATTTCTGACAGACAATTTTTATAACTAAAATAAATATCATACCTAATTAACAGAGATGAATAAGTTAGTTATTTTATGTAATTCTCTGCAAAAATTGCAAACTGTGACGATATTATTAGTTTTACCTTAAAAATTGATCTTTTTGTACATAATAATTTCTCAACGTTTTACTCTTGTACTGATAGATACCAATAGAAGTGATACCGAAACGCGTCCGAAAGGACCAGATATCCAACTTTTTTTTATGACTGTCAGTAAATATAAATATAAAAACTAAAATATCTAAGAGAAAAAAACAACATTGTCTTTCCCAATAATCGAAATTCTATGCACGAATCACACCTTTTATTAGAAAGAACAAATCAGCATTGCAAGCTGCGAAACCCGATGAATCTTTGCATAAATTGGAAGCGTAACTCGCCGAAGTTTATTTCAGCAGAATAATTACATTTAGTGTCTAGATCATTTAGTGATGATAATTATAAAATATACAAGTTGTTAACTGGCTGGAGCTAATCTAGGAAATTATACTACCGAGCATACTCTTAAAAAATATTAGTGTCTAAAAAAAGTTGACCATGCTTTGATTTGTTTAAAATAAAATATCTTACGGAAGGATAAAGAAACATAAATGTTTATAGTGGACTGTTGTACCATTGCTAATTAAACATCATTTAATCCACACTATGAGTCCGAAGACTCAAAAAATAAAGGCAATAGGATCTTTTTGAAGTAGGAGCGAATTAGTATCCAATAATTGTTGTAATTAAAAACATGAATAGTAATCTTTTCACAGGATCTTCGGAAGAGGTCAAAACAGAGAAACCTTCCTTACGGTTTTCGCCGAGCTTTCGACAGTTTTATACTGTCATCTTCAGGGCTTTAAAACCTTAATAGGAAGCCGTTCGTAGCCTTTGTTTCCCCTCGTCGTAGAGATTTTGTTTTTATCGGTTTTTATTGATTTGATCTGTGATCCTACTGTATTGTTATTTAAATTTTAAAATAAGTTAATTGTATATGTATATATATATATATATATATATTTGGGAAACGTACTGGTATCACATGTACCTGAAAAACTAAAAAAGGAGGATTTTATTGGTTTTTTAGACTTATATGAGATGCTGAGCCCCAAAAAACATAATGTACTTCTGTGCCCAAAACACCATGTTGTTTAATTTCCTATTAAGGTTTTAAAGCCCTGAAGATGACAGTATAAAACTGTCGAAAGCTCGGCGAAAACCGTAAGGAAGTTTTCTCTGTTTTGACTTCTTCCGAAGATCCTCTGAAAAGACTTCTTGTATCCAGCAGGTCGATAATCTAGTTCATCGTTACATGAATAGTAATGTAAAAAAAGACTTTTATCGTTCAATATATTTCAATTGTGCTTTATTAGGCGAAGTTGCTTCTCCATAGCCGCTCAGGTTGTGTATAGTACTTGGGCTGATGGCGGAAATTTTATAAAAATACCTCATCGACCCCTATTTACATTAGTTTGTTATAGAAAACAGGGAGATGGAGGAATATCGAGTACTCCAGCTATTAAACAGAATGAGTGCGAACAATATATAATAATGAATGTATTTATTAGTGTGATTGGGTATAGAGTGTGTAGGGGTACTTTGATAGTGCTTCGGGGCTGAAATGACCAAGAAACAAGAAAAACATAAGGATAAAATACATATAGTCTGAAATAAACAGGAAACCATAAATCCGGTTTTTTTGTCTCATTGTATTCTATATTTGGCAGAATCATTATTCAACATATTCGTAGATTATATGACTATTTTACATTTATTTATCCGTGTAATCAGACCTTTCTATCAATATTCGATAATGTATTGTCACTTAGATTATGTATGTTTTCATAATTTCGCTTTTTTAGGCAAAACAATCAATAGTTTCCGTTTAAACAAACAATCATGTATTGTTATTTTGTGGAAAAAATGTCTCGTTACACCGATGTAACTTTTAATAATAACAACTCTATACATTTTTTTGAATAAAATACTTCGAACCCACCTAATAGATTCCGGTTCGGTGCTTCCTTTCGGATAACGAAACATGATGTTGTTAACCCATGGATCTCCGTGATTGAGTACGTTGAATTTTCCTTTTTTACGACATTCTCTCAAAATATTGACTGCCTTCTTAGGGAGCTTTCCAAGCCTCTCGATAATATCGCTCCTGAAAGAAAAAGATAAGCTTTAAAAAATGACTCAAAAGTAATTGGGTTGTTATATACTTTGGTAAAGAAGCGTAAATAGGATAAAAAGGAATTTTCTTAGATGGTTTTTTTGTCTAACTTGACCTTTGAAAGCAACACGGGGAAATGGCTAGCTTTCAATTTGTCCGAGTGGTTTTCCTGTATTTTCACACATCCACCACTCGCGATCCTCTCAGCCAAATTAACCGAGGGCAAACAATCGGTCTATCTCCTTGTTGCTAGGGCAATTGGCCATTAAAGGGATTAAGGTAATTGGACGGTTGTTAACGGTTGTTTTACATACTGGGGCAACTGGGTTTCAGAGCCGGATCACCAGCCCGGAACATCAACATCGCTTTCAAAATGGAAGGATACCGAGGCAATTTGACCAGTGTACGTTTTGATATTTTGATCTCACCATTCGCAGGACCATGTCGTGCTGATGGCTCTGTGCAGCGTTTCAAAGTTTGATCTCAGGTGTTCGTTCATCACGTCGAAATCCCCTCCGAAAACGAATTTTGAGTAGCCGTCCGGCGAGATGAGCCCTCTCTGGACGAGGGCGACAGACAAGGCGTGGAATTTCGCCAAAGCCCCCATCGTCATCGAAGCGTGTTCGTAGTCCATCCCTTTCTGCCTGTCGATAATTTTGTATCCTAATTCCTACGGCAAATAATACGAGAATAATCAACAAATACGACATTGGTTTGGATTTATAAAATTTTACAAATAAAAGATAATTCGAACTCAAACGAATGTCTTGTGGGAACAAACCAAATTCTTAAGTACTTCTTGGAATACTTTTTAATTTTTGTATTTTAAAAGCTAGATAATAACTTATCAAATGATAAAATGAAACAAATTTATAAATTTCATTAAACTTAATTTATAATTATATATTAAAAAAAAAGAAAAAAAAAACTAGGGGTGAGCACGAATATGACGAAACTCAGTTACTTCGTCGAAATTTCAAGAAATAAATCTTTTTTCATCAGGAGTTTCATACATTAATTAATAATTTAACACCAAACATCCTGATAAAAGGGTTGAATTTTTCTAAAGCACGACTTAGAAAGGTAGTTTTCTTATTAATAGGCCCCCAGCCCATATCACTTTTTAATATATAATTACATTAGGCAGATAACTCATTACATCACAGAAACATTAAATTATTTTGTTATTAATTATTTAACAACCTAAGCTAACATGATAGAAGCAAATAAAATTCAAACTTTATTAAACAGTTTCCCACTTCTGTCGATTGTTTTTGGGTGAGAAACATGTTAAAAAAAATCTCACAATTGACAGAATTCCGACTCCGTGCGCCATATGAACCAACATTTTTTTCTATGACATGTTATACACGAACCAACATAAACGAAGTGTCCAGAAAAAGAAACTAGTAAATTTTACGCCTTGTTATGCACGTGGATAAACAAAATCAGGAACAATGTCCGCCCAAGCCTGATGTTGTAACGAGTGGATACATGAAAAACCACTATAAATTCTGTTGACTCTAGAAGAATCAAGATTTAAAAAGTAAAATTTTCCACGCCTTTCGGCCTAATTAAGTTTTACAAAAACATGATAACAATTCGTACGATTTATAATTCAGCATATCTCTTACTCTCATTGATTAGATAATTAACAGGCAAAAAAATAAAAAATACATAAAAAATTAAGAAACACTCACGTAAACATGTTTTTAAGTCTAAGTTTATCTGCGAAGAGAAAGAGATCGATACCAAATATATACCGATAGATAGATATTTCTAAATAAATTTAAAAATATTTCAGCAATAACAAAATTATAAGATAGGGTTAAAAAGATAAGGGAGAGAGAAAATGATAAACGGTGAGCAAGAGAAAATGAGAGAGAGAGAGAGAGAGAGAGAGAGAGAGAGTGAGAGAAGAAGAAGGGAAATTAAATTAAATATATTTCAACAATAACGAAATTAGAAGTTAACGTTAAAAAAATAAGGGCAAGCGAAAATGATAGACAGTGACCAAGAGAAAATGAGAGAGAGAGAGAGAGAGAGAGAGAGAGAGAGAAAGAGAGAGAGATAGATAGATAGACAGAAGAGAGAGAGAGTGAGTGAGGAAGGAAATTAAATTAAATTAAATATATTTCAGCAATAACGAAATTAGAAGTTAAGGTTAAAAAGATAAGGGAAAGCGAAAATGATAGACAGTGAGCAAGAGAGAATGAGAGTGAAAGTGAGAGAGAGAGAGAGAGAGAGAGAGAGAGAGAGAGAGAGAGAGAGAAAGAGAGAGAGAGAGTGAGTGGGAGTGGGTGAGTGAGTGAGTAAGTGAGGAAGGAAATTAAATTAAATTAAATATATTTCATCAACAACGAAATTAGAAGTTAAGGTTAAAAAGATAAGGGAAAGCGAAAATGATAGACAGTGAGCAACAGAGAATGAGAGTGAAAGTGAGAGTGAGATTGAGAGTGAGAGAGAGAGAGAGAGAGCGAGAGAGAGAGAGAGAGAGTGCGTGGGAGTGGGTGAGTGAGTGAGTAAGTGAGGAAGGAAATTAAATTAAATATATTTCAGCAATAACGAAATTAGAAGATAACGTTAAAAACATAAGGGAAAGCGAAAATGATAGACAGTGACCACGAGAAACTGAGAGAATGAGAGAGATAAAGACAGAGAGAGAGCGAGACAGAGAGAGAGTGTGAGTGAGAGAGAGCGAGTGAGTGAGAGAGAGAACGTTTCGATTCATCGTAAAACTAAGGAAATAAAATACTATAATACTAAAAAACAAAAAATGCATGTTTTAATGTACAAGAATGCACATAAAATTTTATTCTGCTGCT
Organism: Cimex lectularius; assembly: GCF_000648675.2. NCBI lineage: Eukaryota > Metazoa > Arthropoda > Insecta > Hemiptera > Cimicidae > Cimex > Cimex lectularius. The sequence continues at coordinate 83,877 of NW_019392887.1, read as the reverse complement.
TTGTACAGAAAGAACCTTTACACATGGAAACATTGTGCTATTTTTTATTTTAATATTTTCGTTATTTGTTAAAAAAAGGGATCAATTTAGTAGGTTTGAAAGATCACAGAAGACTGAAATATATCGTCCCGTATGGTGATACCTCCTATTGATCCCATTACGTGGTCCTAATGTTAATGAATGTTTTGTCCCATTCATTGTACCACTTCATCATCAATGTTTGTTTAGACAGGATACACCTATTAATCATTTCTCTAGCCACCTTTATTCTTTCTATATTTATGCCCGCTGCCAACTTTCTCCTTTGTTGTTCTTGTATATTTTAACTAAAAGACACATTTAAGGAGAAACGTGCTTTTAAGGTGTAGGTTTATTTCAGGTTTATTTTTTTTAAATCTGAAAAAATATTTCCGATATAAAAATATAATAAATGCAAGGGGAGACAGCCAAACAAAATAAAAATTAGAATATTTCTAATCTGTACTGATCTGATGACAATGTTCAAGTATCATGTTGTTAGCCTCGTTTCTTAGTCGTGGTCTTACGTTTATGCTTGGTAAAAGTAGGTGTAATGGTAGAAAATTATTCGTCACATCGAATGGTTGTTTTTTCTTGCATTCAAAATTTTGTCAATGTAGTGTACATTTATAGATAATTTTGGAATTTAACTGAAATAATGAATATGTAATACCGAAACAGCGTGTAAAATTTGTATTCCTCTGTATCCATAAACTTTCCTGTTAGGCGTTTAAACATGGAAATCATTGACACAAAACATATTGGAAGTTAATTTACGTGAGGCTACTTGAGGGTCCTCATGGTGAAAAATCTGTAATTGATCCAGTTATTTCGGTTTATAATTTCATCGTTTTCCATCATTTTGCTTTGCCATTCCTCGCTGTGTTGTCAGACACTTTTCGTGATTTCGCCATATTGAGTGTGGCTGTAAGATTTCTGTAAAGTCAAGTCTCTTTTACAAGGTCGTATGATAACCGTGGCCTTTGAGGTTTTTTATTTTTCGGCCGGTCTTTTTTTTTATTAAATGATGTAGTGCTTGTAATCGTATAAAAGATGAACATGAATTACTGTAAATTAAAAAGTCTTTCGGTGCCTCGCCCTGCTTATTACCTTAGCCAAGCGCAAAAAATAGCACTCTAGGCGGTACATAATGATCGGAAACGACCAAACTACATGGAATTTATTGCTAGACGTTACAGAAAAAATAGTGGACGAAGAAAAATAAAAATATGTATGCTTCCAAAAATCTGACATAATTAAACACACGAAAACACTATAGAGATTTTATCTGAGAGAATAAAAACAAAAAGTTAACCTTCATTTTCGTTGGTTCGTGTTTTATCAAAATTTTTGCTCTTAGAGATGCGTCATATTGCGCACATTGATCGAGCCTCCTTATAAAGTTCATACAAGTACAAACTTGACAAGGGGACTATTTTTTCTTTTTAATTAAAAATCTTACACAACGGGTTCATTTAATGTAATTCCGTGCAGTCGCTCTGGTGAACAGGGCGTTCAGGCGTACCTCGTAGGTACACAAGTCTACCAGTTCGCTAGCCATGTTTCTGAAGGAAAGAAGGCTTTTTTACCAATTGGGTGCGACTATCGGCATCTTCTGAAATAGACATATCGCAAGCGTACTTTGGCAGAAAAACAAATTATAATTAAAAATAGAGAAAAAGGATAAAAATAGAAAAAAATAAAGGAAATTTTTTTACAATGAATAAAATATAAAAAGTGTACAAGTTGTTTGATATTAGATCCCCAACAAGTCTGGGTTTTATTTTGTTGCTTAATTTGAATGGAAAGTAAGTTGATTAAAATCCTAAACCAGAAATCATGCATAATTCTTCAGTACATTCAAATTTTAATTTTATTTGATATAAAATACAGATTGATTTTGGCGTTTGAACAATGTCATGTCAGAAGTTAGAAAGGTTATAAAAATATAAAATTAAAACATACTATACAGCCTGTCTTCCTGCCTCTGAGGCCTGTGGCGTATCTGAAAATATACAGGGATGATAGCAACAGTGGTAATACAAGAAAAACAAAAAATCACTCTTTGCTAACCCGGGAAAATGCAGAAGGAAAAACCAGAGAATGAGTAGAGAAAATAAGTCGTGTAATTCGTGAGGGTCACATGGTCTCACCGTGTTTTCAATTTAATTTTTATTAGAATTTTCATCATTTCTTTTAAGTCAATCATATTTATTATCTTTAAATAATCATCATTCTCAAAACTTTCGTACGGTTGATTTTTAGATAAACCTTCTATATTATCTTTACCTTTTTATAATTCATTTTAAAGTTATATTGAGGCAAATATAACACCAGATCACCTAATACTTCATCAGTTCTTGATTTAGATTTTAAATTTACAAGTGGTTTGTGATCTGGTATTAGTACAAATTTTGGTTACCTATCATATAATATTGCCAATATTGCCTCTTTTATTGCAAGACATTCTAAATATAATATTCATTTGTTTATTTGACCCAGAGATAATTTTTTCCAAAAATATCCTACAGGGTATAAAATTCAATCTACCTGGGTCTGTTTAAGGCACGTTACCCTAAACGACTTGCGTCTACTTCTTTACTGTACTTCTTATATTTTTCATATATAGCCAAAATTGGGGATATGCGCAGGTACTGTTTAATATCTTTAAAAAAGATTTCACATACATTTGCCCATTTGAAGTTTCCATTTTTCTGTAATAAAGCCTGCATGGTAATATTCGTGTGCAGTTGTCAATAAATTTGTGGTAAAAATTAACCTTCCCCATGAGTTAGCTACCAGTCTTTCTTGTTGCTGGCCGTTTGGAATTTTGGATTGCACAGAGATTATCTTTGAATGTATAAATTTTACCATTTTCTATCTTATGTCATAAATACTTTACAGAATTTCTTTAATTTCAATTTAAATGCTTCAAAAACTAATCTATTGTGTTGTAAATGTTCATCAAATAATTTTTAAGAGATCATTATATCATCTATGTAATTGATACAAAATTATATAAAATTAATCTAATTCAAATTTTCGAATTATATTTGCTAAAATTCTTTGAAATATAGCTGTAGAAATTTTAGAACCAAACGAAAGTACTTTCCATTGCAACTTTGTTTTGCATTATGAATGCAGTTTTCATACGATTTTTTGATTCTGATGGAATGGACCAAAAAATCTGAATGCTGTAGACTGCTGTAAACGAACTATAACTACCAACTTTTTTTATCTCAACCAAGACCTTACATGGAAGGAATAATTAATTGAAAGATAAAACTACCAACGTTTACAACTTCATATTCTACTCTGGGAAATGGTTGTGGTTCAGGTACCACTATTGTGTTTAATTCTCTGAAATGCACACGTATTTTTTGAATGCATATTACTGGAGAAGCAAAAGGTTAATTTGATTTTTTATTAGGTTTCGTGGTCCGCTTGACCAAATAAATTCTTTTCAATTAATTACGGTTTTGGTTGAGATAAAAAAGACAGCGTCACAAACGGGATTCGAACCCACGACCTTCGGCAAAATACGACGCTGCTCTACCACTAGAGCTATCGTGATCCACTCGTCACTAACTTCCCATCTCAACCCTACCTTTTTTTTTCTCAACCAAAACCTTAATTAACTGAAAATAATTTATTTGGTCAAGCGGAGCACGAAACCTAATAAAATATGATAAGCGAAATTAAGTATACTTCACTAAAGCTCTCCGTGGCCATTTCATTTGTCGCCGAGAATCAAATAGATTACACGAGATTTGAAAAATGGCAAAAAGGAGGTAAAATTCAAAAGGTGGGGCTCAGATAGGAAGTTATTGTCCGAGTGGATCCAAGTCACGATAGCTCACGTGGTAGAGCAGCGGCGGATTTAGCCGAAGGTCGTGGGTTCGAATCCTGCTTGTGACGCTGACTTTTTTATCTCAACCGAACCCTTAATTAATTGAAAAGGTTATTTGATTCTGCAATTTTCAAAAGATTTTGAAATATGTGAATCTGTCCCATCTCGATCTAGAAATGAACACCTATAGGGTTTTTTTAACTATATTTGTCGTCCTTCAGCTTAAAGATAGCTTCACCAGATCTAATTTAATCAATAAAAAAGTTATTTTGCTCAACAAGGCGTGATATTCGCTCGTTACTTTCGATATTTTCCTACGTTTTCCTTTATCTAAATGATGTATTCAATATAAAAGTGTAAGAATTTTCACAAAATTTTAATTTATTCTTACAAATAAATGTCTTGCTAATTTCATAGTATATATTTAAATTTTTTTACCTGTTCTTTTACATTATTGTTTTCTAAATTTTACACGCCGTTTATGTTCAACATCTATCATTGTATCCTTTCATTTTTGTTTAATTAAGTTTTGGTCTTGTATTAATTTGAATATTTTAAATGCGTCTAAACCCAGTAAAAATTCATAATCGAAATTGATATTTTTCCTTACTGTCAAAACTCGATGGTCTTCCATTTCACATATTTATAGAAAATGGTTAGCCCTGCTTTGACAAAATCCACACCACTTATAATTTTTAAAAGAGTTTTGTGATTAAGTAATTTTGATTTTAATAAATTAATTATTTTCTCGTTTATTACAGAACAGGTAGAGCCAATATCATATACAGTTTTAATATATACAGTTTTAACTAATTTATGTTTATCTACGATTTCTTGAATTTTAATTTAGGTTTTAGGGCGGATTTTTTTTTCTATTTTCAGAACTTGTTTCATCTCAATTTTTAGTATATACTCTTCGGCATCTTTTTTTTGTTCAATTAAATTGATAGGCTGTATTGTTTTATTGTTGAAATTGTATTGAATGATAATGAATTTTTTTAAAATCTAGTTTCTAACCTAATGGGCATGGTTTTCCATCAGGTATTTTTATGTTCTTCTTTTGTTCCACAGCTGTATTTTTCTTTTCCTCATAATTGATATCAATTACGTTTTTTATAAGAAAGGAATAATTGATTTTTTTAAACCCTTGTATTAAATTTCTTACAGATTTTATTTTATCCCTTTCTAACGTATTTTCCACCTACAGAGAAAGTTTATAATTTATTTGGTAAATTCTTAACACTTTTGGTATATTTTTATCTGATTCAAGCAATAAACGACAAAAACTTATCAATGACGCCAGTATATATTTGTAATTAAATGCAGATCGAAAAGATCAGCTTCTTTTTTCATAAGTTAATAAAAATGATCTTTTACACAAATGAATATTAATTAATCAATTGAGAAGACCATGTGAGCGTTACAAATTACACATATTTAATAAAAAAAGCAAATTTTATTCTTAACGATTAAAAATAACTGTTTAAAAATTAATTAATTATGAGGCCTTTAATTTAATTGGAAAAATTATTTTTAGAAATACTTTTATTTGATAATTCTTATCGACTGATATGCAAAAGAATTTTGAGTACACTCAAATAGTACCAATCCAGCAGACTACTCGAATTTTTGATTAAAAACAGGCATGAATCTTTTCTTCTTTTGGGTGTCATACCTTTGCCTGGAATCCTTAACTGTGCTGATCGAGGAACGAAGCAGTAAAGAAGGGCCTATAATAACAAATTTAAAAAAATAATTATTGTTTTAATTTTTTTACCTTCAGATCCTGCAGGACGATTTTCGTATCGTCAAGCTGTCCGAGACAGTGGGGCCAGAGTGGTTCGTCGTTGTTGCCGTATTCCAGTAAGAGGTTTTCCATAGCGGGAAAAACATCACGATATATCTGTCGCACAAAAATAAAACACAAAAATTAAAAATTGACTCGATGATTTCTAACTCAAACAAGATAAAGCGCGTCGAGTGCGGGTGGCGTGATATAAGCCATTGACTCCTCGCGAGGTCAAGCAGAGCGGAAAAAAAGCTGTCTAGAGTAATTCTACACACAGCAAACCCGAGTGCCAGACCCAGAAGCTTGAGACCCAGCAGGGAAAGCACCAGAGCAATGCTGATTAAGCTCAAGAGAGGAATAAATTCCTTGTCACCAAACTGTTGAAATAAGATAATGTTTTGGCCTTCCAAGATGTGAAGCATTCTTTTCACTACTAGCTTTTCGAAAATTTATCCTAGTATGTAGAGACTTATCGTGTAATAAAAAGTTGTTTGGTTTATGAGACATAGGGATCATTTTTTTTCTGGAAAACTCCCATAAATAAAACTGAAGGTATAGAATGTATTGTGATACTTCATCATGAAGTTTGCAGGGTAACTTGTAGGTAATTAACACGATCTTGGCTTGACTATGGCAGTTAGCTATTTTAATGGGTTGTCAAATTTATAAATATGTTGTTGCATAGACGCAAATTCACTACTGAACAACTACCCAAAATAGGCAGGTCAGCAGTGTAAATAGAGTATAGAATGGGACCTGTATGCTCGCTTGTAGAATGCCGGCTTGGACAGGTGTTTTTTATGACATTTCATTACCACGCCTTACGTTTAAACAAAGATCTGTTGATAGGATTTAGTGTTATGTAGTGTGGGTAAGGAAGTGCTTTAGTTTGAAAAAAACTCAACGCTGCCAGACCTTGTCAAAAGCTTGGGACAAGGCCAAGAACACCGGGCAGTACTATCTTTTTTCTAAAAGAAAGGAAATTGTATTAACAAACCTAAAGCCAGAAACACACCCGATGCTACGCCATGCTACGCCATGCGACGCTACCCGATGCTACCCGACGCAAATCCAAACTCCGATTTTCCATAAGGTTGCATTACCCCCGTGCACTTCTTCCCGATGCTATGCCACGCTAACCTACCCGATGCTACCCGACGCAAATCCAAACTCCGATTTTCCATAAGGTTGCATTACCCCCGGGCACATCTGGCGATGCTATGCCACGCTAACCTACCCGTCGCTCTGCGATCCCCACTGGTCCAGATTTTCGTCGGGTCGCATCGAGTACAGGCGAAGACAAAAGAACAGGACACTCATATTTTTATTCAAACTACATGTATTATTGTCGTTATATTAATCACAACATACTAATTTTCATATAAACCAAATTAACTGTGATTAAAAATGAATTAGTTTTTATTTAAAAAATTAATTTTAATGGTTTGGTAGAAAATTAATCAAAACAGTGGAATACGATTTTCTGATATAATGAATTTTACTAACAATTTATTGTACTCGCTTCGGCGGTACATATCTAAAATTGGAACAATTTATTACACGGTTTTGCTCATAAAATTTAATTAACAATTTATTTCATAGTTTTGCTCGTAAAATTACATCATTTTGTAATGTCGGGTAGCATCAGAACAGGACACTCATATTTTTGTAGTTTATTTCAAACTAAGTACATGTAATTTTGTCGTTATATTAATTACAACATGTTATTTTAATGTAAACCAAATTAAACGATATCAAAAATGCATAAGTTTTTATAAACATTGTTTAATTATGATGGTTAGGAGTAACTTTATTTAAAACAATTAAGTTTAACAAACAATTTATTAGATGGTTGTGCTCATAAAATTTAACTAACAATTTATTACAAGGTTTTGCTCAAAATAGTGCATTAAGAACAAAAGATGCGTTGCGATTGTGATAGTGATTATTGTGATAAACGTTGTGGACTGTACGCGACGTGTGCTTGCGTCGGATAGATGTGCAAACTCCACCAAAACGTGGCAAGGCGTCGGGTAGCATCGGTTAAGTGTGTTCCTGGCTTACAGCATTGCTGACTCGTAGAATTACGAGGACGGACACCGAATTGATGAAAAGGTTTTATACAAATCTGGGATGGGTAATAGGCGTTTTAAAAGGAGTCTTTCAAGGACTTAGGACTTTACTAGGAGAATGTTGATAGCTTCGTACGTAGACATGTGGCTGGGAGTTTTGTTGGGTTTAGGTATGTGACTACTATGGAAAATTTCTATCGAAGAGGAAAATAAGAGTTTTGTATTAATGATAAATAAATTAAAAACTATGGCCTTCTGTGGGAGGTTAAATGATCGTGGCTAGGAGTATTTTCTTCTTTGAGAATTATGACTACAGCCAAAAAATATTGTGGATTCTGGGTGTTGGTCTCTCGCTGAATGTTGAACTACTCAAAAGCTTTCGGCATTGCGCCATCTTCAGTGAAGAGCCAATTAATTTTTTTTTCTAAAATCTTTTTTATTCTACTTAAAGATTCTTTGGGTTTGATCCAAACCTAAGTATGATATTTGGAAAGCGTTTTTTTCTGGCTATCTCAACAATGTTTAGATTTCATGTCATGATAAGTGAACAAGTTAAGGAAAAAAGGAGAAAACTCATCACACAATATTTTCTTGTTGAAAATAATTCTGAGGGTTAGCAAAAGTATGTAAGTGTAAACGAATAACTATCCCAGTGCCAATATGAAAATATATTATTATATTTCGAGTTAGTTGACTAAAATTGTTTAATTATAGATATCGGGCTTGGCATACATGGTAGATGATATACTACGAATTATAAGATAACAATTTTTGACATGCAGCAAAGAAAATAAGAAGTTGTAAATTTCACGGAAAAGACTTCATTTCTAATACGAAACGAAAGAAAATTTATTCGCCTCGCTCAATCAATTTTTAATAAAGGCTATTACACATACCATCTTGGGTACATTTAAGATACGATGTGTCCTTTGTACAGTAATAACGAAATTGCAAAGCGGGCATCATTCTTGTTCCAAACTGCTAAAAAATGAATAGGGATATTTGTAATTTGTTCTTATTCTAATAATTTAAATTAAATTAGACACACAGTTAGTCGGATAAAACGAAAAGAAAATACAAACCAAAAACAAATAAAATTGTTAATCCTCATTTTTAATTACGGATTTATTTGGGAATAGTAAACATGAAGATTACTCATGTTGTAAACCAACAGTTTTTCTAGTCTTTTTTTCCATTTTAATCCAGTGAAATTCTTATTAACAATGGAATGACATCATCTTGAACCAAAAGTTCGCGATATCTCTGTGCGAATCCTTCACGTGGATATCGCAGAGGCAGTTGAAGTGTCCCTGTGCGCGTGATGTCCGGGGCTTTAGCATCTTTGGTTGTGGATCTCAGCGCATTAGGACGCTAAGGAAGGACATATTGTCTTTGTTGCAAGACGGAACCCTTTCCATAGTGCCTGCAAGATCCTAAATGAAGTACGAGATGTTTTGGCAAGACCTTTCTCAATCAGGGAAGCTGGCCTTACATCGTATACCCCTCTCAGGCGACCTGCAGCATACTCGGCCATCCTAAAAAGAACTCTGAGTATCTTTAAAGTCCGCACCTAGCCTATTCGGCCTTGTCAGACGTTTTGATTCTCAAGATGAGAGCTGACGCACCTCCGCATACGACAGGATGGTGTTACTGTCGCAGCATTGGTGTAGAGGCAGCTCATCCCCGAAGGGCCAAGGCAACCTCGATCCCCGCTTGTCCATTCCTAGTGGCCGGGTCTGCATTGAGCATCAGACCGTACGCCGCACGCAACGGGCTACCTAAGCCGAAGTACATCAGCCCGAGCACTCCCTAGAGAGAGAGAGAAGGCGACTCTATCTTCCAGAGTATTAGGGTTCCACTAGCGTAGATACTATCGGATCCGCTCCGGCCTCGGTTTCGTTTAAAGTGGAATTTCTAACCACCCCCTAGAGGAGCACCACCTACGGTAAATCCTCCCATCGAGCTCAGCCTACAACATACGCATTCGAGGGACGCCATAGGCTTAGCCTTGGTGGTCCGATCCTTCGCTGTCCCACAAGGTAACAACGACGGTCATACTCACAGCTGTGCAAAGCATACTCGAGTAGGAGCAACCGATTCACTACCCGTTCCCAACGGCTACTACTCACACATTCGAGGGACTATCCAGCATAATCATCGTGTCCTCAACGCCTATACGCTGCCGTCCGATCCGCCGTATCCCCTGAGGCCGGGTGTATAACGGTGGTCATACGCAAGTTTCGAGCTAAGGTCACATGCAGAAGACAGCCTCTTCTCTAAGTTCCCGCCAGGGGCGTCAACACAAGCCACCACGAATTTATTCCCAACGTAACATGGGCTGAATTTGGAACGTTTTGTTACCCTTTGGTTAACGTGTTAACCAAGCGTTTGGATGGGTCACAGAATAGAATGAAGGAACCTGGATTGAGAAAGGGACGTGGATGAGGACACGAAGTGGACCGGAGAATATGGTGCAGCGAGCGATTAGAAGAGAACACTAATTGGAATGCTGTTATGTTTATTGACGAGTGGAATTTCTGTCTGCATAGCGATAGGCGCCGAAGTGTCTGCAGAGAACAGGGGATGCGTACAATGCCCCAGTTCGCGCTCCCGTCGGTGCAGTTTGGAGGAGGTGGTGTAATATCTGGGATTTACACTGGAGGACGAACTGGACCCCATATTGTTGAAGGCGACCTCACCGCAGGCCGGTATGTCCAAGAAATTATCGAGTAATACATCCCTCATTGGCAAGGATTTTTGATTTCTGGTCGACGATGCCAGACCTCATGGAGGCAGCGTTGTTCATCAGTGTATACCTGGGAATTTTCCCATCTGCCCCTTCCCCCATTGCCACCAGATCGCAATCCCATTGAGGATGCAGAGAAGGCGTTTCGATCACTATGCGCAACCAGTTGACCTTCAACAACTGAGTGCAGCGTTACATCATCTATGGAGTGAAATTCCTTATGAAATTAGTGACAACCATATTAACTGCCTGACAAATGCAGAAAGGTTTTAGATAACAGAAAACATTGTACATGTTATTAATAGTTTTAAAAAAATATTCTGTCCATTAAACAAAATTATGAAATTAAAAACTATTATTTTGTTTGATTTTTCAAATTTTTTAAATTAAATTTGCCTTCAGTGAAATACATAATTATTTCCAATAAATTTTAATGCAATTTATAATAAAAATACTGGGGAAGGTAAATAATGCAAAACTGGCAAAATTTCTATTCATTTGTGATTAGTTATACTTTACCCCTTGGCATAAAGAATCGAGATGGGTAATGTAATAACGTCCTTATTCAGGGGACACTTACGGTCAAACGAGAAACATCTCGGTATAAATCGACGATTATTTTTAATTAAGGAAACTCGGAGCGTGGTAATATTTCAGAGTTTAGTGTAAATTTGTCTGGCACAGCTTCACTAGCACTATTTTAAACGAAGAATTTTCTGAACGTTTTTCTTTCAAAAAATACAAAACAGTGTGAAATAGAAACGAACTGCCTTTGTTTCGTTCCACTTTGGTGACATTAATAATTCATTAAATCTTTCAAAAAATGTGTATAATGTTTAAAAGTAAACAATATGACAGAAATATTAAAAAAAAATTGTATTTTCCTGGTAAACGTCGTATAGGAGATAAAAAACACTGTTATAAATTAACAGTCTATAAGAATATTTAAAAAATTTCGATTTGAAATTCAAAAACTGACGGAATAATGTAAATAAAAGGAACGAGCCGGAATCTTACGCGAATGTAAATAGAAATTTCGCTTTTATCCTTCGATTTCTACGTGCAGACCCATCACGCGGACTGGGCGTGATAGGCAGAAATACGCATTTATTGCGCCTCCTCTTGACACGTTTTCACCGTTTTCTCTCCCGATAAATTGAAATTAAATAAATTTTCTGGTTTATTCCTCGTGATTCACAATTGTAAAACTTCAACCGATTCGACAGGGTCAACAACTCAAAAACATTCAGAAACAAAAAAAAAATTAATGACATTCCTTATTTTCTCGTTGTTCAATACACTGAGGCAATCCCATAACTTAATTGAAAAATAAAAATTATGAAATAAATGCAAGGACAGATATTCTTGAGATTTAGAATTGGTTTCAATGGCGAAAAATAGCCTCGGTTTGTTTATTCCTTTTCTCAAGGTTGTTGCCATAATCCTTAATCCGTTTTACACTATAAACTTTATTACCTAACGAAACTGTTTAATTGATTTAAGTATTAAAACAACCCTAACAAATCACTTAAGGATAGAAAAAATTGAATATCTGAATATCTGTGGTAGCTTTCTTTAAAATAAATTTTCAAACTGAATAATATATTTTTTTCTGAATATCTCTAGTAGCTTTTTTTAAAATAAATTTTCAAACTGAACAATATAATTTAAGTTGTTCAGTAAGTATAATTTTATAGGTTTAATAGCTGCCATTAGACGTAATAAAATACACGTTCGAGCCAGAACCGCAGCCTAAGCACGTTCTCAGTTACTTAATCGGACAAATCCGTCGGTTGCAAATAGAGAAGAAAAATGCACTTTGGAACAGCAGTATTTCAAACAGTTTAGTTAGTTGTTAGTTAGAAAATAACAACAGCCATTTCCGCGGTATTCTTATCATAGCTGTATTTTTCTTATCTTGTATAGTTGAATAAAAACAAGTTAAGTAAAAACATACAGGGAGATACAAGAAAAAAAGTGAGAGAAAGTGAAAGAGTGAGTATTTGAGAGAGAGAGACAGATTGGTAGAGAGATAGATATGTAGAGAGAAAAAAGAGAGAGAGATATGTAGAGAAAAAAAAAGAGAGATATAGAATAAAGAATAGAATAAAGAAGAGATATAGAGAGAGAAAGAGAGAGATAGACGAAAGAGAGTTAAAGAACAAGAGTTAAAAAAATATAAAAATTGCGAGTGAACAAGTAGATCAGAGAAAAACTGAGAGAAACCTGCTCAAATGAACTAAGAGAGAGAGAGAGAGAGAGAGAGAGAGAGAGAGAGAGAGAGAGAGAGAGAGAGAGAGAGAGAAATAAAAAGAGAGATAGATATGTAGAGAGAAAAAAGAGAGAGAGGANATTGAGTGAATGAGAGAGAAATGGTAAGTGAGTATGTAAGAGAGAGAGGGAGAGAGAGAGAGTGTGTGTGTCTAAGTGAGTGAGATAGATAGATAGAGAGAGAGAGAGAGAGAGAGAGAGAGAGAGAGAGAGAGAGAAAGAGAGAGTGAGAGAGAGAGAGAGAGAGTTTGTGTGTCGAACGAGGTAGTGGGTGAGGGGAGAGATAGAGATAGATAGATAGATAGATAGATAGATAGATAGATAGATAGATAGATAGATAGATAGATAGATAGATAGATAGAGAGAGAGAGAGAGAGAGAGAGAGAGAGAGAGAGAGAGTGGAATTCTTATCATTGCTATAAACATGTCAAGTAGAAACATACAGGAAGATATACTAAAAAAAAGAGTGAGAGAAGGTGAAAGAGTGTGAGTGTGTGTGCATATATATGTATGTGTGTGTGTGGGAGGGAGAGAGAGAGTGAGAGATATGTAGTTAGGGAAAGAGTGAGAAAGCAATACAGTGTGAGAAATTGCATGTGTGATTTGTGTATAATAGGTCAATTGTTAATTAATTATTACATTGAGATTTGTTAAGTACTTCGACCAACGTTCATAACAATATTTTCCTGTAATGGCTAATTTAAAGAAAACATTTTTTTTAAGGTCCTTACAAGATATCAATAATTAAACATTTATATCCCTGTCAAAACATATATTCCCTACGTGTTGCACTGTATTGATTGTCAATTGTTGAAGTCAATTTTGATTTCGCCCGTAGTGTCTGAGGGCAGGAACGATTACGAAAAGCGAGTATTATAAAATTTTCCACTGATTCATTTCGTAATCGGCGGAAGTGATGCCACCTATTCCAGGGTCGGCATGGAAGGGATGTGGAGTACTGAAACTCGACCGAATCAATCTGAAATTAGATCAGGTTCGAAACCGACTCTTGTCTAAAACCCATTCGTCTACGTCCCCATTTTTCTCCTGGAAAAAAGGCTGGCATGTGGAAATTTGATATCCCAGAATATTTTTAATCCTGGCTAGATAACGGCTTATCTCGACCGTTTAGATAAACAGGTAATTCTATCTCTCTTGGTAAAACAGAATTATAAGGCCGTACCGACACCTTTATTTACAATGTATACACAAGTTAATAAATTTTAACCACTTTATTTTAATAACACAAGAAATTCCGTTTTTATTAGAATGACATTTTCACCAGTTAGTTCCAATTGAAACGCCAGATTATTTATTGAACGTTTTCCCAGTATCACGCAAGTTTTACTAGTCCGTTTAATACATTTTTGTGTGATGGTTGGTTTATTACTTCCATAAAAGTAAAAAAAAAGAAAATAAATAAATGATGAGTATAGTATAGATACAAACCATGCTAAGCAAGAGTGTTAAAGTCGAGAAATCTTTTGAAAATGTACTTTTTCGTTAATAATCTTGGCACTTACTTTTTTCATATATTTGAATACAAGTAATTATCTTATTGTTCGATCTTTTTAAATTAACCCTCAGTGAAATCATGGCGTTTCTGCATATCGTTCTATAAAGTTTGCTCAAAAGTACTTAAATTCTACCCCAATCGTTTCTCCCTTCTGATGCACCTACCGAACCACAGCTTCTACGACTCATTCCTAGTATCTCAAGGGAGCACCTTAGGCCCGTTTATCTTCAAATATACGCGACAGTCTCGACAAGCATACACAGTATGGGGAAGGACTATCAGTCACCATTGATTCTATTTGGTAGACGGACAATTCCAAAACTATACAGCGAATTGGATTGTGTAGGTTTCAAAGAAAATTAAGAATTTAAAAATTTACCTTACGTGCCACGGCTTTTGTCTGAAAACCATATTCGTGCAAAAGAGATAAAAAGGCTGGGAAAGGAAGGCAAAAAGATCTATTCTAACAGTCTCTGCGCTCAGAGCATTTAAGGCACTTAAAGTAAAAATGCGTAAAGTATATCCCTCAGGATCCAAGGGCACATAGCACAAAAGGGTAACGAAAAGACTGATACGCTAGTCAGGAAAGTGTCCTCAGTAGCACCATTAGACCAAAATACTTTGGTAAAATTCCGAACTGCTATAAAATTTTCAATTGCCGAATGGACCGCATAAAAATCTCATATCTGTTGGAGGAACATGTAAGGACAGAAAAAATACTTTGTTAGACAACTCTCATCTAAACATAACAGGTACAGATCAACTGCATCAAGGCTGAACAAAACTCAGAATCATTTTTGGTCAACTAACCAGACACAGACGACCCAGGCCCCTAGGAAGACACAGCACCAATAGTCATTTAAAAATATTGGCAGAGGGCAGATAATATCCTGTGTAGCTTTTGCGAAGAAAAAGAGGAAACCTCAATACATATTATATATATATATATATATATACATTGTGATTATCTGACAAGATAAACGGTTTCGACTCAAGGGCAAAGGAAAGCTAAATCCAATTGATATAGCTAAGGACCCTTTCAAGGTTTAGAGGCGAATAAAGTACCAAAGATGGATAGTGAATAAGCCAAGTGGAGGTTTACGATGGTCAACAATGTGGCAGAATTTTTATCATACAAATCTAACATAGCATAACATTTTTCTTTATTTCAAGTAATAATCCTTTTATGTAAGGTTTTGGTTGAAATGAAAAAGCTAGTGTCACGAGCGGGATTCGAACCCACGACCTTCGGCTGGGGTGGGTTCAAATCGCGCTCGTGACACTAGCTTTTTCATTTCAACCAAAACCTTACACAAAAAGATTAATTCATTGAAAGAAGTAATTTGGTCAATCAGACCACTAAATATAATGGATTTTTCTTTATATTTTTCTTTCTAAAGTTGAAATAAAAATTTTGTTTAGAGTTTATGCCTTGTTTATTTTATAAATTCAGGAATTTTACTAAAGGTAATATAAAAAGTTGAATTGATGAAATACAAACAATAATTTTATTCCAATTAATTAATATTTAGTTTGAGATAAAAAAGTCAGTGTCACAAGCGGGATTCGAACCCACGACATTCGGGTAAATACGCCGCTGCTCAACCGAGTTGTACAGCTCAAGTTGTAGAGCAGCGGCGTCTTTACCCGAAGGTCGTGGGTTTGAATCCCGCTTGTGACAATGACTTTTTTATCTCAAACTAAATATTAATTAATTGGAATAAAATTACTGTTTGCATTTCATCAATTCAACTTTTTATATTAAACTAGGCAACGTGAGACGTTTAAAATAAATTTTCATGAAACTTGTTCAGCTTAATAGGACCTAAATGTTTCCATACCTTTTGTTTAATCTTATCTTTTGCCTTTTCACCCATTCAGTGAGTTCTCAAGTTCAGTATGAAACCATTATATTGTGAAAACAAGTGTTTATTTCGTACTCAAAAGTTATGGTGTTCCCGAAATATTTAAATAGTTTGGAGGTACAAATACAACCACTGTCTTGAAACAGTTCGTCATACATGAACACTTTATCCATCTTTATTATTCTTGAACTTGTTATATTCTTAAACAAAAATTATTAACAACATCAATTCACCCTAGTTAATTGTCAGAGTCATGTTGACCTTTCGATCTCCTTCTTATACGATGTGCATCCATTTCTCATAAACCTCCATGTATTTATATAATAATTAAAAAACAGGTTTTCATGGTCAGTGTTACGAAACTAGAAAAAAAGCTTTTTGCTTATTACGTCTGTTTAGAGTAACCAAATATATGTTAATACAGACTGTAAGGATGCCAGTAATACATATAAATTGATTATTAATACATATATGATTAATGTGATAAATTGTTTATTAAAATTGGCTCAATATTACTTTAAAATATGAAAGTTTAAAAATATGGCAAAATCTAGTGAAAATCCTTTAAAAAAGAACAATGGTCTCAGGAGACAGAGATGCCAGTAGTAAAAGAGTATGGTATCTAGAAAAGCCATTCTTGGGCAAGCAGACCTTGCTGCCATGCCCCTGAGAAAAATTTTGTATATTATTAATTGTGGAAAATCTTCTGTTCCAATACAACGCCTAAGACTCCAGAAAGGAAAAATATGTTTATGCACGTGAAGAGAATGACCTACCTAGGGTCCCCACGCCGCGGAAATTAGGTCCCAGAGACTGTAATCAGCTCATGCAGCTTTCAAATCTATACCAACTCACTTTTAAATATTCCTTGTTTTCGTCTTTCTTTCCTAGTTACATACTTCACACAATTAGGTTTGTCGAGTACTAGATATTCCTCCATCACTCTTTATACAAACTATATATAGCTAACTAACCTAATTGAGGATTATTCACACTAATGAGTACATCTACTCTCAATGAGATATTGATATATAATAAAACAGTCGCGTTTCTTCCAAAAAATTGAAGCAAATACTTGCTGCCTTGCTCAAATAGGTTACCATACCGAGAGGTACTTCCAGCCAATGTTCCACCATCCCAGACACCGTTCGATTATGTACACAAGCAACCATTCTCTACATGCCGGACAATTTTATGAGATTATTTCCTCTAATATATTGGATAAACGTGCATGAAATATAACAAAATATTTAATGACAATTAATTAAGGTTTTTAGTTGAGATTAAAAAAAAGTTAATGGCACGAGAGGGATTCGAACCCACGACCTTCGGCTAGATACGCCGCTGCTCTACCGTTGAAAAATGGCAAAAGGAGGGAAAACTCATAAGGTGGGGTTGAGATGGGGAGTTGATGCCCGAGTGGATCTAGGTCACGATAGCTCAGGTGGTAGAGCAGCAGCGTATCTAGCCGAAGGTCGTGGGTTCGAATACCTCTCGTGCCATTAAATTTTTTTCATCTCAACTAAAAACCTTAATTAATTGTCATATATTAATTGGTCAAGGGGACCACGAATATAGTGAATTAATAAAATATTTAATATATATTAACAATCATATATTCCTAGTATTCCTTTAAGGTTAAAGCTATTTTAACTACATGCATAAAAAAATACAGATTCTAAAAAGTGTTTTTGTATAAATATCAAATATGTTTTCACAGTTATATATATGATAAAACAGTTTATATTTATAAAGATGAATTTTCTGTTCAATTAGGTTAAAATTAGAAACAAGACGGATTTAGTTGTTTGCCATTTTATATTTACCAGAAATATATTCTGCATCAACAGAAATTTCAACCAAGCCCAAGTTTTTTAACCAAATAATTAACACTGCCAAAAACAATAGTATTAATACAATTTTTGTCGTTTGGAATTATAGTTAATAATAATTTTTAACCACAAGAATGTGCTTTATATTTTTTTATTATTGGACCTGGCATTATCCTTAAAGTATTACTGCCAATTTATAAATTATTTTGTTAATTCAAGCCACAGAAACAATTTAAAATACAACCTTAAAACCTAGTTAACTCGGCGAACTAGATATTGTTTATTGTAACAAAAATAAACAGGATAATATATTCCTAGAAAAACTTCTAGAAAACTCTACTTTTACTAAAGACGTTCAAAATGACAAACAGTTTAACAATCGATTACTATCAAAAGCAAATGATCTTGAGTATCCAAACTCTATTAGAGTAAGAGTCATCAGCTCATTTTTCCATTTTATGTCCTCTATCGTCAAATCAACAGTAATTTTCAAAAACTAGTTTCTTTATTGAATTTTTGAATATTTACATTAAAAAATAGGTCGATGAATAAATTTGTGTGTGCAAGATATGATAAACCAAACTGCGATGATAACTGCCGGTATTGATCATTCTCATATCTACATTAAGACTATGATTCATTCATTTATAATTTAAGCCTGTTTAAACACCTAAATAAGAAGGAAATATGAGTCAAGCCTGATATTGAACTAGAAACATAAATTTCCGGTGTCAAATTTCAAGTTGCATCATAATCCTGTTGTGTGTCTGACTCAAATTAATCATAATTTTTCAAATCTCGCACAAAAATTATGTTACGAATAGTTTCATCAATATTTAATATGTGAAATTCATTATGGTGATTTAATTTCATAATGGTAATGTAAATAAATATAGAAAAAAGAAATAGGTGTAGCAACTGAAAAATTGCTGCACTTTCCAAATATGTACCATTCAATTATCCGAATTTGTAAAACAAAAAAATGGTATGAAAACTAGTAAAAGTATTTAAATGTGAAAAATCTCAGGGGTCTGCGGTAGCTTAGTGCTTGACTCACAGTTGAGCGTGATAGACTCTCGGCTCGTTGACCCGCGGTCGTGGGTCCTATTCCCACCGACGCCCATGGCCCTTTTTTCCACCTTTCCCCCGTTAATAAAATGCATCGTCAAATACACACACGTCTTCCTTGCCTATCACAGGCACTTAATTGCATATATAATTACCAAAAACTACATTACAAGCACAGTAGGGCTTGGAAACTTTCGCCTGTAAGATGGCAATGAGGAGATCATCAAAGCAATTGTACTTGTATTGTAGCAAATAAAATTGTACAGACTGTTAAAGATTTATGTTCATTAACAAACCTTTATGTGCTTGTATTGTCTGCAATATAGGATCGGTTCGGAGTTAGCTTGATGATTCACTATTTACTCATTCATTCATTTACTTCTACACAAGAATCTGAGAGTTGGGGGATCAGATGAATTTATTTTAATATAGAGCATTCTGCAAAAAACGAATGTACATCTTTTCTGACCCAAGAGTTACATAGGAGGTGCTTCACAACCAGGGAATTTAACCCTAATAGATCGCACCTCGTTTTTAAGCAAATACAGCTAACCCCCTAAATTCCGCTCCCGAATCAGAAACGAAGTAGCAATATAGAACATGATACAATTTTTTATACATCTGTAAGCGAGTTGATGCCAGAGAAAGCTCCACAGACTCATTTTGATGTCGAGCAATGCTTTTTACAAAAAGTTAACCAAGATTTGTATTTCACGAGAAGATAATCAAGATTTATCTTCTGTTCAGATATATTATCAATACTAAAATTGTTTAGGGTGAAATATTTACGAGAGGCGATGAGAGCATTTGCATTACTTTCCTTTTCCTTTTTTTATTTATTTAGTGAAGTTGTGATGTGTCAAATTGATGGGGCAGGAGGTAATCAGAAAGACATGATTTACAGGTAGAAAGGGTTGGGGCACGGCGAATCGAGTGACGGAGGGAATTCCAGAGATTGTCGGAACGTGCAAGAAAAGGATCGACTAAAAGGGGTGGATTTTTATGAAAAAGGGCAAAGATCGGAAGGGCAGGAACGAGTGCTGTGAGTGTGTATAGAAGACTTAAATGTTAACACATTATAAATGTAGGAAGGGGAATGGGAAGAAATTGTCTGATGGAGCCAAGGAATTGTAGCCTGCAATAGCAAGTTTATAGCCATTTTAATCCACGATACATAATGGACACATGCGATCCCTTTGGAGAGATAAATATGAACCGAACAAAGCAGTTCATTCTCGTGAGTGTGTTTTTAGGCTTGCAGGTCGTTCCACGAAGATCAAACAATAATCGAAATAAAGGTGCTGATTGGGAAAGGTTGGTTTGCGTGACGGAATTGGAGGAGGGTGGAGAAGCACAGGCGGAAGATTTGGAAAATATGGGGTGTTCATGATAGGCTTTGATCAAGGACTATCCCTAGGTTTTTAGCAGATGGATAAAAGGAATAGGTTCGTTGTTGATGCAGAGCGGAAGAAACTGACATAAGGATTGGAGAAAAACATGGGAATCCTAACACTATAATATAGGACTGATAGATATTAAAAGGGAGTCTATTTTCAACGGACCGGGAATTGATGGCATTTGAGTCCTCGTTGATTCGTGTGATAAGAGATTTGAAGGTCATGAGATAAAGACAGATAAAAACCGAGTCATCTTCGTAGAGTTGATAAGTGCAATATTTAAAATATTAGGAAAATCATTAATATATAAACAAAAGAGGGAGGCAGAACAAGAGGACTTGAGACCTTGAGGACCTTGAGAAACACCAGTAATGATGGGAAAAGGTGAGGACGGAGGCTTGCCTGGGATGAGTACTATTTGGGAACGGACTTAGAGTAAGGAATGAAACCATCGAAGAACACTGTAGGGGAAGGAAAGGGAATTGAGTTTAGAAATAAGAAGAGTATGGTTTATGGTGTCAAAGGGTTTGGAAAAATCATGGAGATCGTAGGCGTATTCTGTTATTAGATTTTTAAATTATTGTAGAGCGTTTTTGAAAGCATGATTTAATAGATTTTTTGACCAGTAAATGTTGTCATAAAAATTGCAAATCTTTGCCATATTGAACAAAATGTAAAACATCTTAAGTCACAAAAAGCTGACTTTTATTATAATGGAATATATTGAATTGTAATATCGACGATTAATGCACTTTATTTGTATTACAATGGAATGTAATGAGTTCTAATATCGACGATTTTATTTGTATTACAATGGAATATGTTGAGTTGTACTATCGACGATTAATGAATTTTATTGGTATTACAATGGAATATATTGAGTTGAAATTTCGACGATTAGTGCATTTTATTTGATTACAATAGAATATATTGAATTGTAATATCGACGATCAGTGATTTTTTTTTGTATTGCAATGGAAATTGAGTTGTAAATATAAGTGAGAAGTTTATGGGCCGACAAACAGCTGAGGGCTGAGGTCATCGCCGGCCCTCTGCGTGTTTTCCTTCTTTTTATTTTCTTTGCGCACATTTTGTTTTAAACTGCAGCCATTTGAGCGTCTCGATATTGAGTTGTAATATCGACAATTATTGAATTTTATTTGTGTTACAAGGAATATATTGAGTTGTAATATCGACGATTTATGGGCCGACAAACAGCTGAGGGCTGAGGTCATCGCCGGCCCTCTGCGTGTTTTCCTTCTTTTTATTTTCTTTGCGCACATTTTGTTTTAAACTGCAGCCATTTGAGCGGGAATATATTGAGTTGTAATATCGACGATTAGTGAATTCTATTTGTATTACAATGGAATGTGTTGAGTTGTAATATCGACGATTGGTGCAATTTATTTGTATTACAATAGAATATATTGAGTTTTATTATCGACGATTATTGAATTTTATTTGTACTACCGTGGAATATATTGAGTTGTAATATCGACGATTAGTGCATTCTATTTTACAAGTATTGATCGACGCGTGTTGTAGTTTTCTAAATTATAAAGTTGCAGCAACAACACGCTTTATGGCAGCGTTTGAGGTCATACAAAGGACAAAAAGTATGACGACTTGTTCCGTTTATTGTTATTACAATGGAATATTTTGAAAGTTGTTATCTACGATTAGCCTGTTCTATTATTAGACATCAAAAATAACTGGCGTTGAACGAGTAGGTCGTGGTGAATGAGCGGAAAATACCGTAATGGGTATATTTATATAACATGGGAGAGAGGCCGAGAGTGGTCGGGAAGTGCGTAGTGGGGCGATTGTTGTTGTTTTGGTCGGGCCAGTGTTCTGGCCTAATCCGCGACACACTCGTGCCTTAAAACCGGCTAAATATTAAACTATCTTTACCTTTACTTCTGTCGAAAAATCTACGCTTTCTTGTATGGCCTCTGTAACCATGCGGTCAAGAGTTGACTCTTTGACTATAATCGACAGGGTCTTCTTCATGTGAGGCGTGGTCACCTTGATGATGACCCTGGCCATATCGCTCGCATAGTTGTTCTCCTCCGTCACGACTGATACTGACTCGCATATCGTCACTTTGCAGGAGGTGTCGGTCACTGAGAAATACCTCTCGACCGCCGACCTGAGCGGTTCCGGGCACATGTACATCCTTCTTCTACTCTGGCTGGGCAGGGACTGTCGGTTGTAGAACGTCCAATTTACATTTCCCACTCTAGCTCCCAAGGCTTCTCCCCACATCGGTCTTTACCGTCGTTACTCAAGCCGACCGATAACGGGCCGGGTTACTTTCGTATATACATGATATACACGCATGATGTGACAACTCAACATTATTCTGATCTCTCCTTCATCTGTCAAAGATTTGCAGGTTTGAATTGTAACGGACGACCAACGTCCATCTCCATTCTGGAAACTTTCTTTTCTTACAGAATTCACAGTTCTCGTCCTAAATCATTTTTAAAAGCAAAAATCCTCTAGTTATGTTACGTATTGTAAATAAATTGGTTCCTTGCTTCTTTGAAATATACCTTGTTAGAATAGAATAGAATAAATTTTTATTTGTACATGTGCACAATAATATATACATTAATTTTAGAATGTAGGGAAAGTGACATTTCACCATGACTTCCTACTATTTACATTGGTCTTTTAAAAAATTTGTTAACAAAAAACCACAAGCAAAGGGATGAAATCTACATATAAATTAAATAAATGCATATACAAAGTGTAGATGAGAAGTGAATAAATAAAATAAATTATTAAATACATAAATAGGTTTATAAATATTCTTATTACTATAAATTTGATAACTATGTAAAGTTTATAAGACAGGTACATTGTGTTTGATCCTCTTATGTTTCCAGTTTGCATTTGTTGGATATGCACCTATGGATCTGCAAATAGGATTTGAGGAGACACTCATACGCTTAAAGAATTTGCAGACCTCATCGTAAATTTCCTCCTCTACCCATTTCATGTTAGTTCGCTCATGTAGGTCTGTCAATCTATAATATCTAGGAGAGGCAGTGGCTAGCCGCAGAAATTTATTTTGAATTACCTGTAATTTATTAAGGTTTGTTTTACAGGTAAAATTCCATGCTGGGCAGGCATATAGCAACATTGGTTTAATAAATACTTTATAAATTAGTAGTTTATTGAGTTGGCTCATGCCAGACTCCTTGCTGAGCAATGGGAAAAGTGATCGTATAGCCGCCTTCCCGTTGCCTACAAGATTTGTTGTGTGTGCACCAAAATTCAATTTGGTATCAAGAGTGATTCCTAGATATCTCATTTTTCTTAACCACTCAAACGACTTCCCCTCGAGTAATATGTTGTGGGAGAGCAGGGGCCTACGCTTAGTGAATAGCATACAACTGGTTTTGGAAGAGTTAATTTTCAGCTTCCATCTAGTGCAGAACCGTCTTACTCTTTCCAGCTCCTTATTAATGTTTTTTACGATCGCACTAATCCTCCAGGATGAACTGTAAAGCGCGATGTCGTCGGCGTACAAAGCGAGTTGGCATGATTTGGGCGTAGGCAAGGCATTTAAAAAGATGCAAAAAAGTGTAGGTCCCAGAATTGAACCCTGAGGCACGCCTGCTTTGGTGGCAAAACGGAGGAGAGAGTATTATGAAAGGATACGCGAAAAGACCTCAAGTGAAAGTAACTGTGTACGACCTTGATAATGTATTTTGGGAAGTTGTATTTAATCATTCTGTAAATTATACCATCACGCCATACAGTATCAAAGGCTTTCTCCAAATCAAGAAGGACCAGTCCCGTGTGTTTTTTAATGTTGAAACCTTCAGTTACGTGATCAACTATTCTAGCAAGTTGACCTACGGTGCTAAGGCCTGGGCGGAAGCCAAATTGTTCATTCTTAATTATATTATGGGTGACTAGATGAATTTCGATCCTTTTTGCTAACACCTTTTCAAAGATCTTGTTCAAAGAGCTGTGTAGGCTGATAGGTCTGTAACTCGGCGGAAGTTCTTGCGGCTTGCCGGGTTTTTTAAAATATATCACTTTGGAAACTTTCCAGCACTTCGGGAAATACCCCAAGAAAAGGATGGCGTTGAAGAGGTGAGTCAGTAGAACCAGAGCTCTTTTCGGAAGGTTTTTTAGCGTTGTATTTGTGATTCGGTCCAGACCTGGTGCTTTTTTATTTCTTCGTGTATGTATTATACCCCGAATCTCCTGGGGAGTGACAATCTTGCACTGCTGGGGAGAAAAAGGGTTAGTCCACCTTCTCACCACCAATCAAGGCCCACGCTATCTTCAAAACGCTGTTACTAATCAAGTTAAGAGATTCATGGCAAATATACCTTGTATAATTTCAGCCGTACAGCTGTAAGATAGAATTCTTTATATTCTCATACAGAAGTATTTGTAAGTGCATCTGATCATGCCTCTAAATAAATTAAACTAAATTAAACACCTTACTTTAACACTTTAATAATTTTTTTAGTTTTATTTATAACTTCCACATGAATTGTATATCTCGAAATGATTGGGGAAATTTATTAATAAATGTGATTATAATTATTTATCTATTACTTGGTAATGTTAGCTTAATATGATTGTCTTTTGTTATGCTGAAGATGGGCTTCACAGCCTGAAACGTCATCTCTAAATAAATTCAACTACCATGGAATACCTGATTTATTTGTTCTTAAATATTTATCGTTAGAAAAGCGTCTTTTATCTAGCCATGCACTTAACAATATGAATAAATTAAACAAAAACTGTTCAAAACTATTGGAATATATATTTTTATTGAATCTATACTATAAAAATTCTGCTTGAAAGCGTTTTTCAATTTACATAAAATGGCTAATGTACACTACAATTGGACGGAAATAACCCATAAAGTTAAATAAAACAACCAAAATAATTAGGAATATCTTATCTAACTTATGAAATTTAATACTAGTATGTGCCACCGATTTAGGTTAGTATTAGGCTGTAATATCTTTTAGAGTGAATGGGCGGAGGCACTGTTGTAATATTAAATGCACTAGTGGCTCCGCATTTTTTAATTTGTAAATACAGAATGATTGGTTACTGTTTGAGTGAATGTATTTATTAGTGCGATAGTAGTGTATGCATGGGTGGGTCTATGGTGGAATATCAAGTACCCCATAAACCCACCACCTAGGTTAATGTTTTAGATTAATTATAATTTTAATTGTACATAATGTATGGATGTATTTATTAGCGTGAACGAGGGCGGGTCTTCAGAGGAATATCGAGTATTCTGAAACCCGCCTATAGGCTAGGCTAGAATTGAATGTTAGCTAGTTTCAGAGCCTTTTCACCACGTGTGGGAGGGCTAAAAATGTAGCAATAACGTCCCAGAACACAACCAGAAAGATCGCCAGACTTCCTACAGAAAAGCTAATTTACAAAAAAAAAAAAATTAAATAAATAAAAATAAATAAATTTATAAAACGTGAGGTGGAAGAAATGTGAGGTGCCGGCAATAGCCCAGGCAGCTAGCCGGCCGGGGGTGGGGGAAACGTTGCTGGAGTATTTTGGAAAGGGGTGAAGATATCAGACAGAGAAATGAAAACAAAATAAAAAATAGATTTATTTCTTCTTCATGTACCAATTACTCAGATTGATTGACCCCTGATTCTTAAAACCCCAATAAATGGCTACCGAGGACAAGGGGTTTTCCTGTCAAGGTAAGGATTTCCTAGATTATGTTTGTATAACTGAAGTAATTTTCAGTTTCCTTCTTCATTGATACTACGGAGCATTATAGATCCATGCTGTTTAAAGCAGCCCACCCTTGTCTATGTACTAAGGTATCTCTTGCCATTCATTGTAAGGGTCGCGGTTTTTAAACGTAACTAAATGGGTTTCGAAATCTGGGCTCGAGAAATCAAGAGTTATTGCCCAAAGCTTATTTAGATACTAACGTCACCT
Source organism: Cimex lectularius (assembly GCF_000648675.2). NCBI lineage: Eukaryota > Metazoa > Arthropoda > Insecta > Hemiptera > Cimicidae > Cimex > Cimex lectularius. The sequence continues at coordinate 57,495 of NW_019392887.1, read as the reverse complement.
TCCATAAGTTAATAAGGAAAAAAGAGAGTGCTGAAAGAAGTTTGTGGAAGAACAAGTTGGAAGGTTGCTGTTGACGCCACCAGGACATTTATTTTAATTTATTTGAATGAGCCCGAACAAGGAGACGTTAATTTTATTTGAGCCGAAGGAAAGGTTCGTTTAGTTTATTTGTTGATGATGGAGGATTAGTCGGGCGATAGTGCGGCGGGTAATCCAGTGGTGATAAATCCACGGAAAGCAGTGTCCGTTCAGCCGTGACGAGAGAAGTGGCCTTTTCTACGTTCTGCGCCTGCGCGACGCCGCTCGTGATTCTCTGGAGATCTGCTCCGCCTACCTTACCGCAGCACTACCAAAAGGAAAGTGACTGTTTCCGACCCACGCCGCTGGAAGCGCCGCGGGACTCACCAATACCACTCTGCAGACCTGTTGCCAGGACAACCTACCGACGCCAAGACTGGTATCGTTACTATTGCCTGACAACCTCCGTCCGTCAACAAACCCGAATTTGTTATTTTGACGCCAGAAATTGATTTGAGTTATATTTTTAAAAGAAGTAAAAATTTTTTGTTGTATTTTGTTGATACGGAGCTCCGTCAGTTTTTTTTGTTTTTTTTTTTAGTTGTGAGAACATTTTAATTTGTAACTTTTCCTTTATTTTGAACTTATGTTCCTTTTCTCATTTTAATTTATTACACAACTCGAAAATGATTTTGTTGTCGCAATAAAAGGCGTATTTCCGTTTATTTTTTGTGTTTTTGTTTATTTCCCCCTACAGTTAATATCATAGTTCTAGGCGAACCAGCCCCCCATAAAGCAGTGAGGACTACCCTTTAAACAAGAAGGGTCACTCTACTTTACAGTTGCCTTGGGAAACCCATATTAAAATCATATACGACAAGATATGTAACAGACCAGCAGCTGTAAGCTTTAACTAAGACCAAACAAGTCAAATATTTGTTTTCTGCGTAAATGTGCCATTCTTGCGTGTCTTGTTGAGAGTATCATGGGCAATTACGCAGAAAACAAACACTTTGAGCCATGAAGATGATCTCAATAAAGATAGAAACGTTGGCACGATAAGAAAATGTTTTTCTAAAACCTACACCACACCAGACTGCATCTTACGATTTCTGAATAATCATCGACTAACGTTCACAAATCACCACACATGAAGCATTAATTAATTAATTATTAAGGGGCGTCGGTGGCCGCCACGATTTAGGCGCTGACACGGCGCTCATCACCGTGAGGTAAAGGTCCCGAGTCCGTATTCTGCGTCCTCTGCTGTTCCTCCGATCCCTCGTTAAAAAGAGAAAAGAAAATCGGTTTTATCTAGTAATGCTTTATTGTACTAAAGTCTACGTGAATAATATACAGTCTGAATGTGAACAGGTAACAGTTGATAAAAATGATAATCTTAAATTCATAATATTTCTTGCTTTCAACATAAAGATAATATTTTAAGAAAATGGTGTTTCTTGCTTTACATAAAAATGTAAAAAAGATAAGATAATAAATTGGTTTGATAAGATTCAACTCTACATAATGCACTTGGAGTTTTCTCATCAGGATTGAACCAAGAGGATGTTAATTAATCATTTAATGTTTTCAAATCAAACCCTATTTTATTATGTGTTTCATAATATTAAAGAAAAATAAACAATTTAAATGTATTATCTTGTTTGTTAAACAGCACAGTTGAAATGTTTAATGGATCTTACTTCTTACATTATGGATGGGATAAAAATACTACCCTTTGACGATGTTGCCTTAGCCTACTGATAAGTGCTAAAATAATATTTAGGCAGATAAAGGTTGAAAAAACATTTATAAAATTGCGATCTCGATATTTAATTCTGATAAAATTATATTTTACTTTCAAACATTAATTTTATAAACTATGTTTGTTTGCTAGAAATTACCGTTGATCCAGGTTTTAATACCTTTCATTAAAGTAAAATTTTCAATTTGAATTGCTAATTACGTATATAAAATTAGTAAATCTTGATAAAGCGTGCATTATTTTTTTTCCTACGAGATCCTACATTTTAAGAAACACCTTTCAGAATTAAGGACTTGACCCGAGACCACCGTCACGTACACTGTTGGTCCTATAAAGAATCTAACGGACTGTTACTTCGTTGTGTATTTCCAAAGAAAAATATAAGACAGAAGAAAAAGTACCGACTTGGTGAGCAATGCACCAACAACCATGTAGAACAGCAATAATAAGCCGGGAACACACTTACCCGATGAAACGCTATGCGACGCTACTCGATGCTACCCGACGCTTTGCCACGTTTTGGTAGGTTGTGCCATCTATACGACGTCAAGCGCACGCCACGAACAGTCACAGAGCGAGTATCACAAATCACAATCGCAACGCCTCTTTTGTTCTTAATGCATTATTTTGAGAAAAACCATTTAATAAATTGTTAACGTACAAAGAACACACGAAATGTGTTGCTTCAACTTTTACATATCATAATACATTCTAATTATCCAATAGAGTTAATACAACAGTCTTTATACAAACAATTATTTATTAGTAACACAACTCATTTGCTATACGAAAAATAGTCTTCTGGCAACGTTTTTAAATAGCCTAAAATTTTTGAGCTATATGCGGATTTACTAAAAGTTCTGAATATAGAAAAATTAAAAGTTACGATTACAATAAAAAATAATACTATTAAATACCATTTTTTATTAACAAATTTATTAAAAGAAGTTTTTTTTTTAGTTTTTCTTCTCAAACAATAGTCTTCTCATGACTCGATTCTAGGGACACTAGTTCCGTCCTCGGAGCCATTAATAACACGAGAAAAAATGAATTTTTTCTTCTTGCAATAATAGCCCTCCTTATGCAGAAAAAGGTTGCTCGATGTTTCCCAAATAATAGAGGCGTGTCATGACTTGGTTCCCTATAGAGCGCGTGTTGGCATGCCGCCGGATTTAATAAGAATGGTTCTCGGACGGTAGCGAGTTTCGGGGTCCTCTGTTCCGTTTTTTTGAGCAATTGGGAATTTTTTATTACATATAGCCTTCAAAATATGTGTTTTGTGTTTCTGTGTTTTGTATGAGTTAGTGTATTTACTAGAGTGAATGAGGAGGGGATGATGGTGAAATGGCATCCTCATCACTCCTCGTCCTGTGTACGTGACTTGGGTCAATGACAGAATGTTTATAAAATTGACCCCAATTTGATTAGTTTTTTACTGTATGCAGGTCGATCCATCTACTAAATAGAATGAATCCAATTAATACAGGTGGGAATGAGTTTATTTGTATGAATGCATATTGATTGTGTGTTTTTATATTTTGCATGCGCTCAGGGCTGAAATGGCCAACTGTCGGATGCCCCTTAAAAAATACCCCTCCTCGATTCTAATTATGTTTCTATTTCGCTTAGGTAGCTTTTTAAAAGTCTGGCCATATTTTCTGGAGCTGGACGCTCAGTTAAACGGTTACTAGGGCAAGGCACCACATTTGCTCGCTGAATATGGTCTACTACTACAGGTAGTGAATAAAATTCTAACTTTACTCCATCAAGTCAAGGATCAATAGCGTTTCCCTGTTTCATACGTGTTGTTTGTGTTGTTTTTTTGTGCATACATTCTGTTCACCTAACATAACCTCAGGGAGACGAGGATGCCATCCATTTTTTTGAATTCCTTAATGGTAAGAATTACTTACAGCTAATCAAATCTGGCAAGCTTGCTACTAATTTTTTAAACTCCTTCATTTTTCATATGGATACAACAGAAGTTCTTATTTTTAGGGTATTCTGGAAAGTTTTCTACCTTTTATACATGTTTGATTCTTACATTTTTGTATATGGTCAAACCGCCAGTGGGGAGTATTTCTATGCTATGAAATGTTTATATACTTTGTTTTGTATTCATTTCTCTTGCCATTGCTAAGTAAACGTTATTGTTATTATTTATTATTACAGCCTGTATGATTTCGTTAACGGAGAGCAGTGAATTTGTTGATCTTCGTGATGTGCAGCTTGCTTCCTGACTGTACTACGGATTCACCCAACCTCATTCGTGTTGGTGTCCTTACAAAAAGCTTTTCACGTAGAGCATCGCCGACATATTTGACTTGTTTGGTCTTAGTTAAAGCTTTCAGCTGCTGGTCTGTTACATATCTTGTCGCATATGATTTTAATATGGGTTTCCCAAGGCAACCTTCGAACTTGTTCTTCCACAAACTTCTTTTAGCACTCGCTCTTTTCCTTATTAACTTATGGAAGGTGACGTTAGTATCTAAATAAGTTTTGGGCAATAACTCTTGATTTCTAGAGCACAGATTTCGGAGCCCATTTAGGTACGTTTAAAAACCGAGACCCTTACAATGACAAGAGATTAAATATTTCTCCATAGTGTTAATATAAAAATTGTAGCCTTTTCTTTGCTTATCGGGTTAAGTGCTTCAGCAAAACTATTGTTATGCAGTTGATATAATTGCTACAAGAAGAGTAACGTAAGGTAGACATATCTTAGTACATAGACAAGGGTGGGCTGCTTTAAACAGCATGGATCTATAATGGTCCGTAGTATCAATGAAGAAGAAAACTGAAAATTACTTCAGTTATGCAAACATACTCTACCAAATCCTTAGCTTGGCTGGAAAACCCCTTGTCCTCGGTAGCCATTTATTGGGGTGTTAAGAATCACGGGTCAATCAATCTGAGTAATTGGTACATGAAGAAGAAATCTATAATAATCTTCCTATTTTTTATTTTATTTTCATTTCTCTGTCTGATATCTTCACCCCTTTCCAAAATACTCCAGCAACAGTATTATTGACATCAATTCATGAAAGACGTTATTTTCTTGTGCATCAAATTCATTTTTGTAACGAATAAAACATCAACGCGTTTTATTATTTTATGCTTTTAAAAAATGTCCAATTCTGTTTTAGTTGAGATTTGTAAATATTAAAAAATGGCCCAATATTTGGATCAATTTTGGTTATCTCTTTATATCAACACAAAAGAAAAGTATATTGATTAATCTGTTCATATTTTCTTTCCGGTTGTTTTGTTGAAATTTTTTATGAATAAATTCGCAAACAAGAAAATATTTTATCGATATCGATTTTGTGGGCATCCCTTCAACAGACTCGTTTATTTTTTGCCCAAATATCCTTAAAGAATCCCCACAAAAAAGATACATCAATCAAGAAAAGGTCAAATGGAAATGAATCACTTTTAGGCAGTTATATCTCGACGGATGATTTCGGAAATATTCGTAAAAATTCACATTCGCCAGCATTCGTGTACCTTTTTATTATTCAAGAGCAGAAACGAGCTAAAGCGGAAGAATACACAGGCCGATGTTCGGCAGAAAATTCTGTTGACCTTTTGCTGATCAGCACCGAAGTCAGCATAGCTGTGACTCTTAAAAGATCTTTTGTGAAAAATATTTAATATTATAGAGTATATTACGAAATGCGAAAAGTTACGGTCTAACATTTTACATTTATCGATTATTTTACTGTTCAAGTAGAAACTCATCTGACCTTTAATGTACATTCATAAAACCAAACATCAAAATAAAGTTTATTTTATATCTTTCAAATTTTCCGTAGTCAAACAAGTACTTTAACGAAGAACATTTAAACAGGAATATAAATGATAATATTATTCAGGATGTATTTAGTTATTTTTTGATTATTTTTTTGCTGAAAAATTTTAATTTAAAACATACTCGATAGCTTGGGAAGCTCGAATGATGTCTCCGTGGTGCACTTATTATTACATAATGTAGAAAAATAGGCAATGAAGATGAAAAGAAAGTAATCTAACAACAATAACGCGCACAATGAGACTAGAAGGATAATAAGGATATAATGTTTTTGTTGTGTTTTTGAAAAAAAGTAGCCATTTGGATGTATGTCGGGTTCGAATGCAGGGCCGCTGGATTCGAACCCGGAATTTTACCTTATAGTGATGTGTGCCACGTCAACGCCTAAACCGTTGCGAACACCGACGCCCCCCTATATTATAAAACGAATTTTTAAAAAAAATATATACAAATTAAAAATATTAATATAAAAACGTATACAGTAAAAGATCGTTGATCATATAAATGGAACCGACATATTTTTACTTCAACGAAATGAATAAAAGCTAACTAATGACAAAAACCACCTTATAAGTGAAGATCATATATCATGATATATCAGTATTGGACTACCTTTGCTAAAAAAAACTGAATGGAACATTTATTCTATTGGTAGAAACCATCAGTTTCCTGCTTTATTTTCGTTTTCTTTGCCACTGCATTTGTTAAACACACATCACACATTAGGGCAGTTTTAATTTATTAAGTTACGGAGTTTTTAAAAAGAGTCTTTCCAACACTCTCAGGTTCTCTGCTCATATTCATCAATACGCTTTTTTTTTTTTTTTTTTTTTTTTTTTTTTAAAGAAACAGTACTGCCCGGCTATGTTCTTCGACATTGCTAAAACCATACTCCCCACTAATTCATAAGATGAATATCTTGCCTACCGTTACGTCTGGGTAACGTACCATCCATCCTGTTCGCTCGGGAGTCCCCCAAGGCAGTATCCTCGGCCTTATAACTTTAATACTGCTGACATTCCTTATCATCCCGATACTTCCCAGTTCATATTTGCAAAAGATACGGCGATCCTATTCTTTCACAAAGTTATTCCCTCTCATTGGATATCGTGGTCCGATTGACCAAATAACATCTTTCAATTAATTAATCTTGATGTCACGATAACTCGAGTGGTAGAGCAGCGGCGTATTTAGCCGAAGGTCGTGGGTTCGAATCCCGCTCGTGGCACTGACTTTTTTATCTCAACCAAGACCTTACATAAAAATTAGTTATTCCCTTTCTTTCCTACTGCCACCTTACTGTCAGCCAAAGCGCCCAACTCGTATAGAATCAAAACTTTCAAGTTCAAAACTCTCCATTGTATGACAAACTTTCTTTTCTATGTGTCGAATATTACATTTCACCATGATGTCAATATCCCTTATGTATCCCACGCCATGTCTCCCTGACATAACAAATTCTACTCCTCGTAATCGCGTTTTCCTTAGCCTCAATCCCTGATCTCAACAAATATGATACGGAGTGAAAATCTGTGTCTATAAATAGATCGCAGTGCAACTACCGTGTGATTTCTTTCGTCGATATTGTACAAATCATTATATTCCACCATACTGTATGCTCATGAAAAAGAAAAAGGTAAAAACAAGGGGTTTTATCGTATTGACGAAAGATTCTTGTCGAAAGTTTCCCCCAGCGAAATGTTATCAAATCGTGGCGTAATATATTCAGAATATAAGTGAATTTTTTCGGTTGGTTGATAAAAAGTACAAAAGATAAAGTTGAAAAAAAAGAAATATAAAAGTCATAGCTAGATAAGTAGGTGGTGATTAAGAGAAGAGAGAAATTATAGAACAGAAAGAGAAAGGGTGAAAAAGATAGAGAAAAAGAGCAATATAAAGATTAGTAATATAGATAATTTATAAAGACAAAGAGAATAATAATATAATAATAGAGAAGTAATATAATGATAGAGAAAGGGTGAAACAAAGAGGGAGAAAGAAATAAGATAAACAGAGAGAAAGAGAGAGAGTGAGAGAGAGAGAGGGTGAGAGAGAGAGAGAATGAGAGACATCGAAGAATGGGACAGAGGGTGAAACAAGTAAACAATGGGGTTTGGGGGTGCAAAGCTAGGAACCCAATAACTTAAATTTCATACCATAAATCTTTTTTTAATTAACTAGGGTTACAAACCGAAGCTTTTTAGCTCTGTAGAAGGAATAAATTTAATAAATAATCCTTAATAAACACAGAATTGAAAATCTTTTCAAATCCTAATCCCTAGTTGGAGCAAACCTAATACCAATTAAGTAAATAACTAAAGCATGTACAGTAAATTGCTTCAGCAAATTCTCTAAAGGCCCAGATGTTTTGCATTTACATGTCTCTCGATTAATTTAATTTCTTCCTATTCTACCTTCTAATCCTTAATTTCCTTTTCGAAACATTTTTGCAGGTTTTACCAACTTCTGGCAGTCTTCCAGTTCGCCATGCACCAATTTGTGAAATTACTTTTGGACGCGGAGGACGGACGGTACATCAATTCGATGAAAACGTACGCGATTCTGCGGAAGAACCCGGTTTTAGGTCATGACGTTTTCACCAGACTTTTCCATTTAACTGCGCTCATGCCAGTAAGAAAAATCAGGCAGATTGATCTGTTGATAATAAAGCTTTAAAAAAAATGTCATAATAAACTCTTAGGATTGGAGAACGTATTCTCTTAACTTTTTAAAATTTTTGAACTGCGCAACCATTAATAATAGATGAAGAAGAAGAAGAAACTTTATTTATACATTCCTATAACATACAACTCATATTTTCAAATTTAATTCAAACTCTATGTAAGGTATTGGTTGAGATAAAAAAGTCAGTGTCATGAGAGGTATTCGAACCCACGACCTTCAGCTAAATACGCCGCTGCTCGACCACTTGAGCTATCGTGACTTCGACCAACTCGGACACTAACTTCCCATCTCAATCCACCTTTTTAAATTATCCCTCCCTTTTCCTATTTTTCAAATGTCGTTTGATCTATTCGATTATCGGCGACAAATGAAATGGCCACGGAGAGCTTTAGTGAAGATATACTTCGTTTTACTTTTTAAATCAATTAGATTGATTCCAAATTGATTGATTAGATGATGATTGGTCCGATTGATCAAATATCTTCTTTCAATTAATTTATCTTCATGTAAGGCATTGGTTGAGATAAAAAAGTCAGTGTCCGAGTAGATCGAAGTTGTGATAGTTCAAGTGGTAGAGCAGCGGCATATTTAGCCAAAGGTCGCGGGTTCGAATCCCGCTCATGACATTGACTTTTTTATCTCAACCAATACCTTACATAAAGATTAATTAATTGAAAAAAGTTATTTGGTCAATCGGACCACGAAATCTAATGGATTTATAACAAACCTTGAAGTTAAAACATATATATGACTACGCACAGTACACAATATCTATGTATATTTACATGTAGTATTTATGTATACATGTATGTGTGTATTTAGAAAGTTAGATTAAAAAGATAGACACCAGTTTTATCAAAGGAAAAAAGAGAATCCTTTGAAAACGAATGTATTTTACCACATGAAAAAATCCGTCAGTTACTACCGCTATATTATGGGCAGTATTTTTGCCAATTCGCCGAATACAAAACACATTGAAAAATGAAAAAATGAGGTTTCAAGTAACCGAGAAAAAAAAAGTTATTTTTCCTTATTGTTGATATTCCGTATAGAATTTCGTGGTTTAGCCTAATGCCATCCTCTTCTTGGAACCGTCATTCTAATTTTGAATTATCCGCCTTCAGAACCTAAACTTATTTTCCTATTGACCTTAGTATATTCCAATTCACCCAATCAGATTATTATGCCATTCACCGTTTGCCAAGGATAAATAAAATAATGATTTTATGATCGTGGTGTTTTTTCTCAGAAAATTTATTGACATAGAAAACCCAACATAAACAAGGGAAAACTATCATGTCCAAATCGACAAACTTGTGTGAAAGACGTTCATCGACGTAACTTTGAACACGTACGTAGATAGTTGGTGGTTGATGGTGGATAAAGATAAATGGATGGTTATTAAATTGATATAGAGAGGTAGATGAATAGATGGATAAATAGATTGTTAGAGAGAGATATACCTGGGGATAGAAATAGAGAAGGATAGTTCTCTCTAAACGGTAAATGGCGATAGATATTATTATGATTTTTCTTTTTTTTACGAGGTCACAACAGCAGAGGTCAAATCAACCCTTAGGGTGCCGGTGTTTTTGAAAAAAACCCATTTATAAGTATGAGATAGTTAGATAGATAAGTAGATAAGCTAAGCAAATTTGAATCTATTTCAACAAGAAAATATTACAGGATAAGGTTAAACACATTATATATATANAGAGAGTGAGAAAGTGAGAAAGGCAGACAGAAGGGTATCATTCGAAAAAGTCTATGAGTGAACGATGAACAAATTAATTAACTAAAAAATTTAAAATAAAATGCCGACTCTAAAAGGGAAGATGGCGTAGTCATTACAAAAGAAAATAATTATAATTTGGATAGTAGACCAATTAGACATAGATTTTAAAGCAGGCCAATATGTCGTATTATTATTATTATTATTATTTTTTTTTTTGACGGGGCTTCCGACATCTAGGTCATTTCAGCCCTCAACTAAGTCTATATTCTATTTACCCTTTCAAACACTACATTCATACAAATAAATACATTCATACACATAAATACATCCATACAATACACTCATTCCGTTTGGTCGGTGGAGTACTTGATATTCCTCCACCGACCTATACTCAAACTTATCTAGATTGGGGTCGATGGAGTACTTTTATAAATATTCGGCGATCGACCCCGAACACACACTCATACGCTCTCAACGTTCGAGCGGCGATATGACGTTATATTTCACCCTAACCCCTCGCCATTCACGCTACTAAATACATGCAGTCAGACAAAACGTATAGACACACAACACATAAGACATATTATATACAATAAAAAACCCCAATTTCCCCTAGAAAGCGGAACAAGGGACCCAGAAACCCGCTGCAGTGCTCGAGTACCATTTTCAGATTGCCAAGCATGACATGTTTCCAGTATGTGGGACACATGGAGCAACCTTTCTCTGCATAAGGGGCACCTGCGCGGGCTTTGGCCCAAGAGCAGGTGCCCGTGTGTCAACCGTGTATGGCCTATTCTTAATCGCGTAAGGAGGATTCCTTGTTTCCTGCTCAGGTTCTCGGGGGGTCATCTATGAATCGTGCTCTTGTCGCCCAAAAGCCTCTCGGACGACCCGGCCCACTGACGCTGCCATCTTTCTTTTAACATGTTCTTTACTGCTGCCTTGGTGTCAGAGAGCCTGGTCGCCTCGTCCGCACGTACATTACCCTCCAGCCCGTCGTGTCCGGGGATCCAGACAACAACCACCATTTTTCCGAGGCGCTTCAACTCGGCGAATTTTTCCATCAAGAGCACGTCGAGAGGGTCCACATAGCACCCGTCTCGCAGGGCCCAAACAGCGCTCAGAGAGTCGGTGCATACGAGGAAGGCAGATCGCATACAGTTCTGCAGTGTATAGGCTGCAATGGGGAGGGGCAGCGACCAGAAGGTGGCCACTCTTTTGCTATATACGGCACAGGCCACACCATCGCCAGTCTTGGACCCGTCTGTCGTATTATTAAGAAATAAATTGCAGTAATAAAACATATGAAGAAATTATAATCAGAAATTTTAAGTATATAGGTCATTGATTCGTTTTTATATGTAAGTTCAATAAAAGTCATACAACATTTTTCAAATATATTATAGACTATTAATCAAATGTATTATAAGAGTCTAGTCCTGGCAATCGAAGTTAAGCTCTGGGATCTCGACAACTTGATCAAGTTATAAATTAAACATGTATTGGGATTTACTATTTTCTGAATACATTATATTTCAAGGGGTAGAGTAAGATTATTCATATAGCGCCATCGATCCTCTCTTATTTATTCTAATGAATACACCCTCGCTCACAAGACATTGTTCAACAAGCATATAAGAATCCGGAAGGCGATATGATGCACTGGCAGGGGCTAGGACACCATGACAATGATAGATCGGGCCTTCGTGAAGCGGATGGACTTAGAAGCATCTCCTAGCGTGGCTCCTCCTTAGAACTTCCAAGAAATTTTGTACTGGCGGTGACGCGACAGCCGTATGAGCCGACGTAAAAAGCGCAAGTGAAGTTGAAAGGAAAGAGAGCATAGTAAATAGCAAAGAAACAAATTATTCTAAATTTTTAAATAGTAGAAAAATTAGAGGGAAGTTTTAAAAAAGACTCCCCAATCCAAATATTTCGGCAAATTGGAAAAGTAAAACATATGAAGAAATTATTATCAGGAATATTAGACTATGATTCTGACTGACGCCTGTCCTGTAAAAACGACTCCTCCTCGAAAGTTGAACTCCTCCTTGGCGAGGAAATCAAAGGCGAAATATCAGACCAGGGGGGTTAGAGATCTAAGACGTAAAATACGGATATCAGACAGAGATTTGACATTTTATTACACTGACATTGCCGAGGGAAGTTTGGACGATGTATCAACATTTTTCTGTCCGACCCTTCATCATTTCGACACTCATTTTCTTATAACTCATAAAATATTCAACTAAATCCATTATAAGTTTTCCTAGAAGACAACAGCTTTTTTATTTGATTTGAACCATTACGTCAAAATGAAGAATTAAACTGCGATGTTGTAAATAATAAACTAGTTTATCACTGTTCCTAGGGAAACTAAAACCTACAAGAATTTTGACGCTTGTAGTATGATCGATTCTGATCATTGTGCTCTATCCTAACTGCGTTGGTCTGGCAGACACGTTTCGGTATTTCGTCATCTTCAGTGTTCTTTTAAGTCAAGGTTTTTTGATAAGGTCATGGGGGTTATGTAATTTAATCCACCAAAGAACAATTCATTAACAAAAACGAATAACACCGACTTCTTCCTCACCCGAATATTATAAAACAGACTTGAGTTAACTGACTAACAAAGGCAATGTTAACTATTTATTTGGTAACTTAGCACCTGATGATGGCGTAAGAAAGGTGGAAAGTTTTGTCAAATTAATTAGTTTAGTACTATCGGACCTCCTTCCGATTCAAAATAATTAGTTAAAATTACAATACTTTATTTTGTTAGTGTTAAAGGAAAATGAATGTTTGCAAAGGCCCTTTTGATTTTTCAAAATTACAAAAATATAATCGAGAAAGACAACCTGAAAAAAATGGGGAAAAATTTATTTTTCGGAAAAGTTGCCAAGTCTGAAAAATATAAATATTTTTCAATAACAGGTAGTTTCTTTTTACACATTTTCCAATAGATGAAACTTATTTTTCCGAAAGGCAAAAGTACTAATCGATAAAAAAAATGTTTATGGTGGTCGTTAGGTCCCCTTTTGTTTATATTGTTTAGCAGGTAAAAAGGTCGTTCTCATTGTTTTCATTTTCTTTTATTCCATTATTCTGACTTGCCTTTTGTAATTTTACGATAACTGCTTGAGCAATTAAGCAATAATTTAAACCCCGCTACAAACGAAATCAACATCGATAACATAATTTCAAAAAATGTTTAACCAAAACAGGAAAATAGGATTAATCAGTTTGTTCTGTACTTAATATACTTTTTAAAATGTATTTTATAAATTGTAATTTGTAAACAATAATAATTTACTATTAAAAATAATAATTACAATTAATTAAGGTTTTTAATTGAGGTAAAAAAGTCAATGGCACGAGCGGGATTCGAACCCACGAACTTTGGCTAGATTCGCCGCTGCTCTACCACTTGAGCTATCGTGACCTCGATCGACTCGGACACTAACTTCCCATCTCAACCCCACCTTTTGAAAAATGGCAAAAAGGATGGAAAATTCAAATGGTGGGGTTGAGATGAGAAGTTAGTGTCCGAGTGGATCGAGGTCACGATAGCTCAAGTGGTCGAGCTAGCCGAAGATCGTGGGTTTGAATCCCGCTCGTGCCACTGACTTTTTTTTATCTCAACTAAAAACCTTAATTAATTGAATTATTATTTTTAATAGTAAATTATTATTGTTTACAAATTACAAGTAAAGCCCAAGGTAGAGGACTGGGTTCGATGATGGTATTATCTTGTTGTTAATGTGGACTGGTGGGCAAGTTTGACGTTAGAGCGTAAACGTAACTTGTTGGCTTTTTTGTTCGTTTAATCTGACCCACCACAGATTGCACTAGTTGGTAACAAGGTTCAGGTGTTGTTGGAATGTATTGAGAAGATTGCGGTGTCGTCCGCGTAGGTTGTGATTTATGTGTTTGGATGTGTGGCTATGTCAGCAGTGTAGAGGGTTGGGCCTACGGTACGTCCTTGTGGAACGCCAGCTTTGATTGGTGTGATAGGTGAAAAATCAGTGCCGATTCTTACTTTAAACCATCAATCTGAGAGGAAGGATTTCACGATGCATTTTAACTTATAGAGGAGGCCGGGGTGCATATTCGGTCAAATGCTTCCGTAACGTCCAGAAATACGGCTGAGCAGTAGTATTCGTTTTCTAGAGCCGAGGATAGCGTGTCGACTACTTTGAAGCACTACTGAACAGTGGAATGGAGAGGTCGAAACCTAAATTGATGGTTAGGAATTACGTTTTCAGAGTCGAATATAGGAATTAGTCTTTTAAGGAGGATACGTTCAAAGATTTTGGATAAAATAGGAAGGAGTCTTATTGGTCTATAAGAGGATGGGACACTGGGGGATTTGTGTGGTTTTGGTATTGGAGTTATTAAAGATAGTTTCCACTGAATGGGGAAATAAGTTGTGCGAAATATTGCATTGTAAATAGATTTAATGTACACTATTGTTTTTTTGGGTAGACTTCGGAGGATTTTAGGGGTAATAAGATCAGGGCCTGAGGATTTTCTTTCGGAAAGGCGGAGAATCTGATACATGACATCTGCGGGGCGGATGGGCTTAGAGGGTAGAGCGAGAGGGTGAAAATTCAAATATTTTTTTGTATGGTTGATAAATTATAAAATTCTCAAATATTTGCGAAATTGAGTTTAGAATCATGAATACCAAACAATAACGAATCAAAATTGTTGTAACCCCCCCGCAAAAACAAGTAAGTTTGTAACCTTAAATCCATTCCTACCGTTTATTTATTTAATTTTCCTGACAAACATAAAATGTTTATCCTGGAGTTGAACATTTTTTTATTTCCATATCCTCGAAAATGTTCTATCTTTAAGGTAGTTCAGGATTTTGGGGATTCCACTTCTTTAATTTTTCCAGGCTGTGCCGTGTCGCGGCTAATGCGTTGAAATGACAGGTGGCAGTTTCAATGACTCTGCTGTTTGGGTAGGCAAATCTCATTTTGTCCATTTTTTACTGTGGTAATAAAATGGGCAATGGCGGTATTTTGTTTTTAATGAAGGTTTTTCAACCATGAGGTTAAATGAATACTCGTGGTTCGGTGTTTTTGAAGAAAAAGAAGAAAAAATCCCTTCATAAGGTCTATTGTTTTCCTTAATTTTCGCCTTCTTAGCCAGAGGTAGATTTTTGTCATCCCCGTTGAGATGCTGATGAACTTTTTTTATTAATGTACAGCTCGTGTATTCATCCAGTCTTTTCTTTTTCTTTGTATTTGTGCAGTTTTTACCATGCTTCGAAGAGTCCCAATTTGTAGTTTTGGTCCAAATGGTGTGAGGGCTGCTCCTATTTTTTTGTAGTATCTTGCATTACAATAACCTTTCGACATAGCAACTACAATACATTAACCTGTTTACATTTTTCTAGGGGCTGGAGATATGTTAAACATTCGTAGATCAGATTTAATTTAAAGGTAACGGTTGATTTTTTGATTTTTGAAAATCTTTTCAACTTTTAACCTTTTTAAACATTTCTGAAAGACAGAATTGTATTGAACAATTCCCACCTTAAAAATTAATAAGGGCAAGAGGTTTCGCTTCTGCGTATCAATTTTATGTAAGCTTAGCTAAACAAATAGCTTTCTTTTTCGGAAAAGTCATCAAGTCTGAAAAATATACATTTTTTTCAATAACAAGCAGTCCTGTTTTTTCTCCACATTTTCCAATAGATGTGACTTTTTTCCGTACGAAATATTCAATTCAAAAATTCAATCTGCACCCTCGAAGCCAACTATATACTCCAAAAAACACACTGTACGGAATTGCGATTTTAAAGTTTAGACTTTCCATACAAATTCAAAAGTTATATTTTGTTTATTATTATGCTCACATGTCATCAAATTCAACGTCGCTGTTTTAGTAAATACGTTTTTGAATGAACTTAATTTTATCCTGAATTATTAGTACTGTTTTATGTATTTAGATTTTAATACAAATTTAAGGCCAACATAACACCACACACAACACTATCAAAGAACACGTTCGTAACAATGATCCGACACTGCTGTGNAAGAAAAACACTTTGAGTGAGTAGAAATACTTTGTTTGAATATAAAATATATTTTGCATTGTATAAATTCACTTTTCCACATCCTAAATGTAATTGTTAAATGTAAACATTGTTTGTAAATCCCAGGACCTGAAGATGATCTCAATAAAAGATCGAAACGTTGGCACGATAAAGATAATATTTTTCTGAAACCTACATCACACCCGACCGCATCTCACGATATCTGAATAACTAACAAATTTAAGGCTCTTGCCGATTATCGTACCACCATTTATTCATTATTCTGGTGTATGTTCAATTTAATGGGAGGGTAAAACGAGATACTTGAAGTTATATTAAGACCCACTCTATTTCACTAAGCACGAATTCACTTTTACCAACAAAACCAAATGCTAATACAAGCAGGCAAAAGAACATGTCTTATTGTCGTACCTTGACAGATATTCTATGTATCTTCAGATATATTGCAATGAATATCTGAACATATACACGTATTAAAAGAAAAAGGTTTCTTTCTCATGTAAATAAAATACACATTCTGACAGGCCTAAAGACTTAATATTATGGTCTTATCTCATTTTACCAAAACCTATCCAGTTTTGCCCCGAGAGTAGAGAAATGTAGAAAAAAAGAGAAAGAAAAATAAAGGGATTGAGTGACAAAGAAAGAGATAGATAGAGAGAGAAATATATAGATAGAAACAGATAAATAGAAATAGATATATAAAAATAGATAGAAATAGATAGATTGATAGATAGATAGATAGAGAGAGAGAGAATGAGAGAGATAGAGATAGATAGATAGATAGCTAAAGGGAGAGAGGGTGAGAGAGAGAGAGAGCGTGTGAGGGGGAGATAGAGAAGGGGATATATATATATATATATATAGAGAGAGAGAGAGAGTGGGAGAGAGGAGAGTGCCAGGCAGACAAACAGAGACAGAAATCTTATGAAATTAGTTTCATTAATGTTGTCTTTATGGGTATCATCTTGTATTTTTATACTTGTTTTGTTTAGTTTAATGCCCTGTGCTAGCAAGTTGAATTTTGTTCGGTCTGGTTGGTTTTGGGTTAGTCAATCTTTTAATTGCTGAGGGTGGATCGTTTTAGAGTTAAGTTTGCATATTTGTTTTAGGGTTTATTACGAGAAGGATAACAAAAGATTGTAGGACTCAAGAATAAATATTACTAACCATAAACAATTTATGCAAATATATTAATTTATTATGACATTTTTAAAGATTTAGCCCTATTTGTTTATAAATGTTAACAATTCGTGCTAAATTGAAAGATAGTGAACGCCAAAATTTGTAAATTGTAATATAAGATTTTCAAAATTTTAAGTACTATGTATTCCATTATCCACGAGAAATGCAATGCAGTAGAAATAATGGAAATAATAGAAATGATAAATTAATTTGCTCATAAAAAAACTTAATGTGAGTAGGAACTATCTTTTTAAAAAGATTAAGCAATGCAGTTTCAGTAAGACCTTCTCTCATCTTAGTTGCAACCTTATAATGAAAATACTGACAAAATCGAATGGCGGCAAAATAATAATATATATTTGTGCAGTTAAACATCGTCTTTATAATTTATTCTATTTAGTGAATGAAAGTTTTAATAAATAACTACTTATAAACCGAAAAAATACCAATTCGTACATAACACTTGTATGAGTTATTCGAATATTTTGTTAAAGCATACATATAATCACTCGAACTGGTTCGTCTAAGAATATATGAAAACAATCAATTAAATTATAAATAATTGATAATTATTGAGCCCAGTTTCCGCCACGACAATTGAAAGCAATTATTGGCTTTATCGTGATCTTTGCATGTCAACTTTCATCAACAGATATCACAGACAATTTCACACTAAATTACAGACTCACACAGTTTAAATTATGCAAAGAAGAACGTATATACTGGAATTTTTACATTTTATATTACTTTTGTCTGCTTAGAGATTAGAAAGATGCAAATTTTTTACAAACGTGAGGTGTTTAGTGACCGTTAGTCAAGTAGAGTACCCACTCAACACGACAAACAGGAATAACTCATCAGAAAACAAACCTTTGAGCCCTGAAGATGATCTCAATAAAGATCGAAACGCTGGGACGATAAAGAAAATGTTTTTCTAAAACCTTCGACACATCAGACCGCTCTTACGATCTCCAAATAATCATGTTTACAAACCTTGATTGTCCAAATTAAATTCAACATTTTTCCTAAATCTGATTTTTAGGGAAAACAGTTTGAAAGTTGGATTGATTCGGCCCAATGGACCGGAAGTGAAGTATTGGGTTGTCCGGAAAATAATGCAGGATTTTAAGTTTTCATTAAAAAAAATCTATATAAAATATTCTGTTTACGTTTACAGGATTACTCATTTGTATGAANGTATGGGAAATTATTTTGATTAAAGAACATTGCTTTAAAGTAACTAGTTTCTTTTTTTTTGTTTAATACCAAAATCCTGCATTATTTTCCGGACAACCCAATAGATATTACCCCGTAGTAAGTCTTCACCCTCGGTTTTGTTCATGAACCCGCAAAGCTTTGTAAGTCGGAACAAAATTTAATTAACTGCTAATGGAAAGTGTGCCCTTTTTTAAACTGATCCAAGCAAGTCTATTTAAAAGTAAACAAAACGAAATTAAAACAAACGCCTTAGGAAAACTTTCGCCCATGGGCTGTTGGCTTTGTATAAAACGCAAGACTTATTTGTATTTCAGGCATGTTTTCTTTAATAATTGCAAAAAATGTTTTTTGCATTCCACCTTCAAATATTTTTTTAACATACAATCTTCCATGCATTTCAGTTTATAATATTTTATAAAATTAAATTAAATTATAAATAATAAAATAAATATATAAGATATAAAAATAATAATAAAACTCAAAATAGTTCTTATTCTATTTTTGTGTGATGTTTATCTGCATTTTACCTTATTCAGCAGATACGTTTTCTCCCACAGTTCAAAAGTAATCGTGTTGGAAATTGTTAAAAGATTTGCAGAACAAACAACAAAACCTCAAAACAGCAAACATTGATTGAATACAGAATGGAAATAGAATTCACTTGCTATTCAAAATGAAGCTGCAAGCGAGCGACAATACTTCAAAATGTTAAATTTTTGCATGCAATCCCGTCTGCATTTTGTTTATTTTATCAACCTCATGTAGATAGTAAACATAATTTATTCGCGTCCCATTACGTCATATTAACAATTTTAACGGAGTTCCATTTTTACATTTTGTATGGTTTTATGATAGGGGTAATTTTTTTTCATTTACACGAGCGGAAGGGTTTTAACATGGGAGACCTAGTCTGCTGACAAAACGACACCATGAAAAATTTATTATCGTCTATATTCTTTTCAAGGGACGGGAGACAGAGGCTTATTTTAGCTCGGGGGCGGCACAGACTGGAATTTTTTCTAGACAATCCACCGCCAGCAAATTCTACGGATCGGAGAGTTCGTTCTGAGTTTAGAATTTTTAATTTTCCCTAGCCGGGTTTTCGTCCCTATCGTAAACAAGGGTCGTGGAACTGCAAATTGCTCCTGTTAAAGACATACCGGCCAAAAAAACAGCTTTTATTTCTGTTCTGGTAAAGCCGTCATGGTGCTCTGGTTTTTATTTAAATGGAATACGCTACAGAGTATGAGATAGATACATTTTCTACGAATTTACAAATTCTATCTTAAAATGTCACCATAATATAAAAACCACCTTAAGCAAATTGAAAATGACCGTAAAACTAAAAAAGTTAAATTAAAATATATTATAAGCTAGTTAAAACAGAGAAAAGTTAAAATCTCGCATTATTTATTTTTTCTAGGATGAGAGAATAAAGGGGTAAAGTACCTAGTTGAAAATTGTTTATGATTTCCCAATTAATCATACGCAATTTTTGTGAAATGAAAAATCTATGTCACAGGCGGGATTCGAACCCACGACTTTCGGCTAAATACACTGCTGCTCTACCACTTGAGCTATCGTGACTTCGATCGCCCATGTCACAAACTTCTCATCTCGACTTCTTATTTTATTCCAATTAATTGAGTATTTAAATAATATAAATAATATAAATAAGCAAAGCTGATAAAATAATTAAAAAGTTGGTATTGTTTATGTTTCTCAAAAAAATTGATCTTTTCTCGAATATAAACACTACGCTTTGTGAATTGTGATTATTTTAAAAAAATTATGTACACCTCTCGAAATCGTCGCAAATCCATTATTGACAATAAAACATTCAATTTTTCTCACATCGGTGTGATTTTGCAGAGATTTATAACTTATTTCATTTCTTTCTTCAACTGTTTTCACCCCGTGGACGTTTATTATCCGGAAAACCATTTTTCATCCTTTTTGTTGTAAATTCTAGTCTTAATTTCAGAATGGTTCAAACCATAAATTTCAATATCATCTTTCATGTTAATGTTAACATCTAGCGTCACTTACTTCCGACGACTCAAATAGTGAGGTCATATTGGTGCGTCGCCCACCAGACATTTGTTACTTTCATCGGATGTTTTCAATCCTCCCATCAACCAACGTCATCCCATCGTCATCACCAAATTCACTCTTGTTCCATCAACTTCACGAATCACCGTCAACCGATCGTTCGTCGCTATTATTCTTCACCATCTATATTTACTTGGGAAAATTATGTGTAGTACCTCATACTTGAATAAATGAAATATAATAACAAAGAATTATTCTTTTTATCCAAGGTCTTGGTTGAAATGAAAAAAAAAAATTAGTGTAACGAGTGGGATTCGAACCCACGACTTTCGGCTCAATACGCCGCTGTAGGTTGTGATGGATAGTTGGTGTCCGAGTGGATCGAATCACGATAGATCAAGTGGCCAGAGCAACGGCGTGACACTGACTTTTCATTTCAACACGCAATTTGGCCAATAGATCACTAAATATAATGGATATAATAACAATTTACTTAAGTATGAGTAAAAGAGAAAGTTTGCTTATAAAAATACATGTAAATATTTTACACCTTTTTTGCAAACTTGAAAAGACCGAGATAATTAGGACAATGAGTGCCATGTTATCATTAATTTAATTTTTAACTGTGGACTATTACTTTTAGATCGACTCATTTCAGAGGTCGAAGAATTTTGTAATCTCGCCTTTTCCAAATACATTAACGCTTTGGATTAACATAATCATTATGCTAAGAAAAGAAAAACATTTTCTTTTTCTAAAGATTTAGTAAAACATTTGTTTACAAATAAAATAAAATAAACATGATCAAAAATTAATTGAAATAACTTTGAGTAAAATATTTAAATAGGCGTTTTTACTAAAATAATAGTTTTGTTTTTTTTTCTCCCCCAACACTTCATATAAAACAGTGTAGTAGTTTACAATAAATTATCTATTTACAAACAAGCAAATAAAATAATGTTTGGACTGAAATTATACGAGGTGATTATTTTGCCTATCGCTTCTTTCGTTTTAGTTTACAAAAATTTCATAATTTATTTAAAACGTGTCCGCCATTTAACGCGATGTTAAAACGTTGCTAAATGACGCCATCGTTTAAATTCAGCGTAGCTTTAAAAAAAAATGTGATCCACTTTTTCAGAGTTCGCCCGAATGGGATTTCGGGTGAGCGAAAGGAACCCATCTGCATACATAATTGGAAATCCTTTTCAAAACCGGGCGCCTTGTCAATTTTTCACTTCGTTACAAATTATCTTTTATTTAGAACATACGACAATTCTCCTACTCGTTAAATGCATTATTTGATATGAATAGCCAAGCTAGACATCATTAACGATACGGTGAAATTTTTGTACAAATTTCTGTATGAAAAATTATAAATTAAGAGGTTTTAACAGATTTAAAAGTCACAAAGGTATTGCACGTGAAACAAATCTCATTAAATATTAAAACAATTAAACTATAAAATCTATTTATTTATTTTTTTGTCATTCTTAGCATTAGATAAATTTTAAACAAAATTTACAAATTCTTATTCGGAAATCGTGAGATGCGGTCTGGTGTGATGTACGCTTCAGAAAAACATTTTCTTTATCGTGCCAACGTTTCGATCTTTATTGAGATCATTTTCAGGGCCTAGGATTTACAAACATTGTTTAAATTTAACAACTACATGTAGGATGTGGAAAAAAGTTATTTATACAATGCAAAAAAATATTTTCTATATTTTGTCTAGTAGTTCTACTCACGCAAAGTGTTTGTTTTCTGCGTAATTGTGCCATTCTAGCGTGTTTTGTTGAGAGTGCCAGTGCGATATTGCTGTTTTATATTTCTATAATCAAAATCCAACGTCTATAAACAAAAACAGCAATATCTCTCTGGCACTCTCAACACGACACGCAAGAATGGCACAATTACGCAGAAAACAAACACTTTAAGTGAGTAGAAATTCTTTGATTGAACATAAAAAATATTTTTTGCATTGTATAAATTCACTTTTTTCAACATTCTACATGTATTTGTTAAATGTAAACAATGTTTGTAAATCCCAGGCCCTGAAAAAGATATCAATAAAGATTTGATGAAAAAGATCAATAAAGAAAATATTTTTCTGAAACCTACATCACACCAGACCGCATCTCACGATTTCCGAATAATGATCGACTAACGGTCACTAATCACCACACATTAAAAATTTACAAAATTCAACTAGAGTTAAATAACGTTTTTATATTCTTGAAATAAATATACACCACAATTTATTTCAAATCAAGTCCAGTATCCTTGAACTGACTCCAATTGTCAAACGTACTGCCGTTAAAGCATAAAAGTATTTTCGATAAAACCCTATCAAATGATCCATCTTAAATAATAATAATTTAAAATTAGACAATATAATTATTTTAAATTAATTATATTTTTATGTTTTTGGTAGCTAGGTGCATTTTATTTTGAAAGTAGGCTTGCTAAACCATTTTTTTTATCACTTATTATATTATAACAATTCCAGAGCGTTACCAGCAAATCTGTAATCTTTATGAATATACTTAAAATAATTTGGAAAGTAACTTATCAATTACACTCGGTATACGACACTAGTGAGAAAAAAACGTGGCCATTGGCATTTTTAGTCGAGTTGGAGAATTGTCTGGAAACGTTTGGCGTGAAAGATATTGGACTAGGGGGTATGATAAGGGTCCTGAGTTTCACGGGGTCGTTTCTATCGATCTTTTGCTGTTTCGAGGACAAACGGAATCTGATGTTTTGTGTGGAAGTAAGTTCAACCTGGAGACCACTACAGAATCTGGGCTTGCTGAGAGGGTAGCGGTATGCTATCGCATACAGGCCCTAATCCTTCCTTGAGAAACACCCACTTTGGCATAGTTGCGATTTGTACTTAAAAGTACCTGTTTAAGGCAATAAGTGAATGAAAGTGTAGCTTTCAGTTTCCAAAGTAACATTGCCCCACTTGATCGAAGTTTTGCTGTATAAGAAAGCACACAGGCAGCTCTCCTTCAATAGAGGATGCAATGTCTATCATCCCTGTGGCACTCTTGAATGGCAAATTTATGTCACCTGAACCCGAAATAATGATGGTGGAATCACATTAGAGTTTTCAAAGGTGGCATACTTGATTCAGGAAGAGTTTATGAAGGATTTTGCCAAGTAATGCGTAAAGTAATGGACGTAATACTGAGATTTTTGAATTTGTGGAAAGGATTTTACTAATGGTAATTTTCGTTGTACTGGAAAGCGGTAGTTTCTTACGACTGAGTGGAGGAATAGTAATAGAAAAATTATAACTTTTTAGCTAGATTTGAGAGGATGTTTGTAGTGATATGTTCAAAACGAAGGATGTTTTTACTGGGTCTAGACTGATGATGAATTTGACACTCACTAAGAAGTGAGTAAATTATTTAGGGGGAGGAAAGTGGGATAAAAGGCCTATTGAATGGGTTAGTCTTGTTTTAAATTGCTTAGGTCTAGGTGAGGTAAAAAGATGTTGGGATAAGTAGGGTTAAAAAAAAAAAAATAAAAATTAAAAATTAAATTATTCGAATCCTGCTCGTGACACTGACTTTTATCTTATCTAAAAACCTTAATTAATTGAAAAATATTAATTGGTCAAGCGGACCACGAAAACTAGTGAATTTAATAAGTTAAATGAAATATATCTTCTCTAAAACTCTCCGTGGCCATTTCATTTGTCGCCGAGAATCAAATAGCTTACACGACATTTGAAAAATGGCAAAAAGGAGGGAAACTTCAAAAAGGTGGGGTTGAGATAGGAAGTTAGTGCCCGAGTGGATCGAAGTCACGATAGCTCAGGGGGTAGAGTAGCGGCGTATCTAGCCGAATGTCGTGGGTTCGAATCCCGCTCGTGACACTGACTTTTTTATCTCAACTAAAAACCTTAATTAATTGAAAAATATTANAACGTTTTTATATTCTTGAAATAAATATACACCACAATTTATTTCAAATCAAGTCCAGTATCCTTGAACTGACTCCAATTGTCAAACGTACAGCGGTTAAAGCATAAAAGTATTTTTGATAAAACCCTATCAAATGATCCATCTTAAATAATAATAATTTAAAATTAGACAATATAATTATTTTAAATTAATTATATTTTTATGTTTTTGGTAGCTAGGTGCATTTTATTTTGAAAGTAGGCTTGCTAAACCATTTTTTTTATCACTTATTATATTATAACAATTCCAGAGCGTTACCAGCAAATCTGTAATCTTTATGAATATACTTAAAATAATTTGGAAAGTAACTTATCAATTACACTCGGTATACGACACTAGTGAGAAAAAAACGTGGCCATTGGCATTTTTAGTCGAGTTGGAGAATTGTCTGGAAACGTTTGGCGTGAAAGATATTGGACTAGGGGGTATGATAAGGGTCCTGAGTTTCACGGGGTCGTTTCTATCGATCTTTTGCTGTTTCGAGGACAAACGGAATCTGATGTTTTGTGTGGAAGTAAGTTCAACCTGGAGACCACTACAGAATCTGGGCTTGCTGAGAGGGTAGCGGTATGCTATCGCATACAGGCCCTAATCCTTCCTTGAGAAACACCCACTTTGGCATAGTTGCGATTTGTACTTAAAAGTACCTGTTTAAGGCAATAAGTGAATGAAAGTGTAGCTTTCAGTTTCCAAAGTAACATTGCCCCACTTGATCGAAGTTTTGCTGTATAAGAAAGCACACAGGCAGCTCTCCTTCAATAGAGGATGCAATGTCTATCATCCCTGTGGCACTCTTGAATGGCAAATTTATGTCACCTGAACCCGAAATAATGATGGTGGAATCACATTAGAGTTTTCAAAGGTGGCATACTTGATTCAGGAAGAGTTTATGAAGGATTTTGCCAAGTAATGCGTAAAGTAATGGACGTAATACTGAGATTTTTGAATTTGTGGAAAGGATTTTACTAATGGTAATTTTCGTTGTACTGGAAAGCGGTAGTTTCTTACGACTGAGTGGAGGAATAGTAATAGAAAAATTATAACTTTTTAGCTAGATTTGAGAGGATGTTTGTAGTGATATGTTCAAAACGAAGGATGTTTTTACTGGGTCTAGACTGATGATGAATTTGACACTCACTAAGAAGTGAGTAAATTATTTAGGGGGAGGAAAGTGGGATAAAAGGCCTATTGAATGGGTTAGTCTTGTTTTAAATTGCTTAGGTCTAGGTGAGGTAAAAAGATGTTGGGATAAGTAGGGTTAAAAAAAAAAAAATAAAAATTAAAAATTAAATTATTCGAATCCTGCTCGTGACACTGACTTTTATCTTATCTAAAAACCTTAATTAATTGAAAAATATTAATTGGTCAAGCGGACCACGAAAACTAGTGAATTTAATAAGTTAAATGAAATATATCTTCTCTAAAACTCTCCGTGGCCATTTCATTTGTCGCCGAGAATCAAATAGCTTACACGACATTTGAAAAATGGCAAAAAGGAGGGAAACTTCAAAAAGGTGGGGTTGAGATAGGAAGTTAGTGCCCGAGTGGATCGAAGTCACGATAGCTCAGGGGGTAGAGTAGCGGCGTATCTAGCCGAATGTCGTGGGTTCGAATCCCGCTCGTGACACTGACTTTTTTATCTCAACTAAAAACCTTAATTAATTGAAAAATATTAATTGGTCAAGTGGACCACGAAAACTAGTGAATTTAGAAATTAAAATAAAATGTATGTATTTATTAATGTATTTATTTATTTGGACCAAATTCTATATGAAGATACCATTTTTACAGTTTTTGTCTTGATTTTATATTTGAAATGTTTGGAAGAAAGTACTTACTCAAGTAGATAAATAGTATAGAAAAGTACAAAAATGTAGGTCGATTCCTTGGGGGACTCCTGCCAGGACAGGATGGACGGGTAAGTGAAAAGAACCGTTCATTAACCAGAAGTCGGCAATGCAGAATTTTCTAAATATTACTGACATATTTCCTTGCCTTTGTTGGACAAATACAGTTCTTCGTAGAACAGTTAAATTATAATAAAGCCTAAATATATTATATATCTTTTTTAAATATAAAATGTGTGTTTACAACTTGCCTTAGCAATAAAAATTTACAAATTCGTATATTGAAACACTATATTCTTTTACGGAAGCAATGTACGTAAAGTCTCCTGTTAAATTTCAACCAGTTCATTTGAGTTTATTGTAATTTGGAATTACGGTACATACGCTATGTTTCACCAGATTGTAATTTACGTCGTGGGATGTATATAAATTTACAACAGTGTGTTTTTCTTGTTACGCAACATAACTGTGCTCGTACAAAAGCAATATCTTTTAAGTCTCCGTTTAAGGTAGATCACTGTATTATAGAGATAAAAAGCAGTAATGAAAACCTCAGATATAGAGCTTCTTTAATTGAATTGACTTTTAGTTTAGTGTAGCCAAGCTTAATGGAAAGAGTTGATAGGAAGTAATGACATAAAGAGGAGAAATATGTGCAAGCCATGTGTTACCGGGCAATATAGAATGAAAGGATTCAGATGGGAAAGAATTCCGAGGAATTGTGCCGGCCTTAAGTGAATTGTCGGAAGGGTATTGGGGGGGTCCTGCTAGGAGGGTCATTGAGGAAGACAAAATGGATTGGAATAGGCTTCTTTTAAAGCTTATCTTGAGTGCTTCCACCGTCTGGAAGCCTCTTGATAATGCAATTAAAATGGGACGTGTCCCGGCCAAACGACATTCTGCAATTCCCGGCGGCCATATTTCATTTCTCGTACTCCTCGTTGTGTGGAAATGTGTGTCAATCGTCATCCCAGACATCAGAAACAAGTCTGAAAATCCTATGTTCACCGGACCTCTCAAGTACGTCATTTCAACCCCAAACTAAGTCAATATTCTATTAACACATTTACACAACATTCGTACAAATAAATACATTCATACACTTAAATACATCCATACAATACACTCATTCCGTTTGGTCGGTGGAGTACTTGATATTCCTCCACCGACCTATACTCAAACTTATCTAGATTGGAGTCGATGGAGTAATTTTATAAATATTCCGCCATCGACCCCGAACACACACTCATACGCTCTCAACGTTCGAGGGGCGATGATGTTATATTTCACCCTCACCCTTAGCCATTCGCGCTAATAAAAACTTGCACTCAGACAAAACATATAGACACACAACACATACAATAAAAAAACCCAATTTCCTTTAAAAAGCGGAACAAGGGACCCTGAAACTCGCTGCAGTGCACGAGTACCATTTTCAGATTGGATGGCATGCCTACACGCTCCCTGTAGTGAGCCAAGGCATGACATGTTTCCAGTATGTGGGACACATCGAACAATCTTTCTCTGCATAAGGGGCACCTGCGCGGGCTTTGGCCCATGAGCAGGTGCCCGTGTGTCAACCGCGTATGGCCTATTCTTAATCGCGTAAGGACGATTCCTTGTTTCCGGCTCAGGTTCTTGGGGGGCCATCTACGAATCGTGCTCTTGACGCGCAAAAGCCTCTCGGACGACCCGGCCCACTGACGCTGCCATCTTTCTTTTATCATGTTCTTTACTGCTAGCCTGGCGTCAGAGGGCCTGGTCGCGATGGTCCGGTCTGGAGGGTAGGCCGCCTCGTCCGCAAAATTTGCTTATTTGCCTATACGAGAACTATAAATTTCCTTACTTAATTGAGAAAACACTTAAAATATATTATTTAATCAGTGAGTATATTGTATTTTAGACCAAAGAGCGAGATTTAAAAGAGATAAATTTATGAATAAGTACATAAGCTAAATAAGATTAGAGTGAGAATGAGAAGGCGAGAAGGTAAATTGGTTTTAATTACTACATTTGTTTACTTAATCTCCCCTGGTACTACTTACTAATTGGAAATACTAATGAAAATCCCAAATCCCATTGATTATACGCAAATAAAAAGAGCAAGATTATTACAGAGTAATCCTGCTTAATCAAAGGACGGGGAATCAAGGGCATTGAGCATTGTCCTCATATCCTCGCTTTTTCCTTCGTCATTCAATTTCAGAAGGTGTTTCATTTTCCTAATGTTGAATAACAACAAGGTCCTGAAGGTTTTGTTCATATTTCATTTTTTATAAAAATTATTTCGAAAGCCTTCCTGTGAAGTTTTCTTCTCTTCTCCTTTTACATTATTGTAATTATCTTTAACGTTCCAATTCTTTTTTATTTTTATTATATATTTTTGAAATAAAATAGAGTACATGTAACTAACATTTTACAAATCACTGTATGAAAGAGAGAATTTCGTATTCAGATAGTTTAAAAATCCGACACTTTGTAAATATTAAACCCGAGTAAATTTCCTAGGAGGATAAGGTAAAAAGTTAAACTGCATAAGTGTAGTTTGATTACTTTTCCTTGGTGAGATGTAAATCTGAATTTAAAAGTCTCTTTTGCATTGACACGTCTACAGCAATTATTATCGCGTTGACGCCGTCACCTGAAGCTTGCAGGAAAAAAGAAAAACATTTATCAAGACTAAAGAGAAAAAACCCGTTTGATGTGAAATCGCTTATGGAAATAACAAGGGCGGCCTAATTTTTTAAATGTAAAATACCAAGGGATACATTTTATGTTATTTACATACAGTCTTCAATCGGTTTTAATAAAACTTTAATAAAATTTCCAATTTAAGAGGAAATTTATATGAAAAATACTCACGAATCAACCACCCTGACCCGATCTACTGACGTTAAAATTGCAAAAAAAAAACATGAATAAAATAAGCGGAGAAGGTTCCATGTATGAAAGCACTGCCGATAGGTGGCTGTCGGAGGATCTGCCTCGTAGAAGAAGAGCCATCCTGACCAGATTAAATATTGACAATGCCAGATTTACACACGGACACTAACTTTCGTATTAAAGCCAGCGTATTTGTCCTGCAAGTAGAGACACGTTACTGAACATGTCCCATCTAATAGAAGGGTGCCACTCCTTGGCTCTATATAGGGAGCGTGTGGTACCCCATTGAGAATAGTGTTTGAGGACGGTACCGAATATTTGTTCCGTGGTTCCGATTTTTGGAGGAACCAGAAGTTTTATTGTATATATTACTTTATACATATCATGTTTTGTGAGGGTTTTTGTGTATATCGGGGCAGAATGTATTTATTAGCGTGTTGTGATTAGTGACCATTAGTCGATGATTATTCGGAATTCGGTCTGGTGTGATGTAGATTCAGAAAAACATTTTCTTTTTCTTAGCAACGTTTCGATCTTTATGGAGATCATCTTTAGGACCTGGGATTTACAAACATTGTTTAAATTTAACAAATACATGTAGGATGGAAAAAAGAGAACTTATACAATGCAAAAATATTTTTTATATTCAATAAAAGTATTTCTATTCACTCAAAGTGTTTGTTTTCTGCGAAATTGTGCCAATCTTGCGTGTCCTGTTGACAGTGCCAATGAGATGTTGCTGTTTTATGTTTATATACGTTGTATTTTGAATGGGTGGGGAAGGACGTCGGTATAGAAAGACATTTTTGTATAAGGAGTCGGCTTCTTTGAGGTGAAAAGAGAAAAGTATTTATTAGCGTGAATGTTTAGTGGTTAGTTATTTAATATGTGTGGAGGGCGACGGAAGAAGATCAAGTATTCTACTTCACTTCAATTGAATATAAATATAAAATAATTTATTTAAGAGTAGTAAGAGTGAGAATGGGTTTGGATATTTGTCATATTAATGATAGTAAATTAGAAAATTAATTGTCTCACTTGTTACAAAACTTCGTAACTATTTTCTCCAATAATATTCATTACCAGGATCAAGAAGGGATGATGTGAGCCCTACTGTATTTTTTTATTATCCATCATTTAATGATAATATCAATTATCTTATCACTGGGAATGAAACCTAATAGCAAACAACCCCATTTTAGATGATAAAGTTTTTCTATAATCTGTAGGACAAACATTAGTCCTAGGAAATGGAAAACCTATTTATTTATACAGCTCGTCAGGTATGAAGAGATGCTTACAATACTTATTGATCGGATTTCTTGTCGTTGTAGTGACAAACTTGTTTACATTGAAATAGTGTAAATTGATGTTATGATTATGAAACAACGATTATTCGCACTGCATAATAGGAGGAAGTTGCGGATCATTACCAATTTTGCAATCCTAAATGATCCTTGTTAGATTAAATAATTTTTTAATTTGAAAAGAAAATCTGTTTTTTCCTTGAAACGAGTTCAATATACGTTCACTGACTTGCAGACTAATAACCAAGATTAAAAGTATATTCTTATGTTCAAATTTGGACCAACTCATTGGATTTTCTTTGTTCATATTAATTCATACTTGGCTATATCTCTCACGTGTTAAGTTTATAAAATTAGAAAAATTTAGTTAAAATTCCGCAAGTACAAGTTCTCAAAGTGATTTTTTCGAACGTCTTTACGCTAATCTAGCCTATTCGATCACTCGCCCCCGATGGCTTTAAATTCAAAGCGGAAGTCTTAATTTTCCGACTAGGACACTGATAGTTGGCCTAGGATAATTGGCATGTCTCTTGACATCCTAATGTACGTCTGGAATAAGAGCCCCATATAATAGCGAAACTTTGGAACTATTCCCGATATGGCTAAACTTGCGCCACTTCAATAGACGGCGCCCTCATTTCAAATGAATGGCTAGCATAATAATTCAACTTAACTTATTGAAACTTTAATTGCGAACGATTAGCAGTAAGCGGTGAAAAAATTGTCGTCTTATCAATTATTCAATATTGTGTCTATATATTTAAGTTCAAGGTTTTTTTGCAAATTTAGTGTCATAACAAAAATGAAATATTATTACAATTCTTTTTTGCTTGTTTTTATCTTTGTTTTCAAATTTATTATACAGTCAAAGCATATAAAATGCTCTACCCATATAATTGCCAAATCAGAATTCATATCTTTTTTTTAAGTAAATGTATATTATATGTATATAATATGTATGTTGTATAATATACTATTGTATATAATATGTATATATATTATATGTATGTATATTATATGGATATCAGAGGACCCACTTCAGAAACGTTGGGAGCTAGAATCATATATTATCTGGGCGATTTTATTGTTTTTATGAGTTCAACATTTTCACACCCAGCCGTACAAACAAGAACAGTTCACAGGAGAGACTCTGAAGCAAAATATATTTTCTGATATATATACTTTTTAACTAGTGGGCTAAGTGAATACAAATTTTTCTTTTGATTTTCGTATAATTTATAAAAAATGAATGTCATTAAAAAACCTGTAAATTTAATTAAAATATTGGGTTGTCCGGAAAATAATGCAGGATTTTGGTATTAAACAAAAAAAAAGAAACTAGTTACTTTAAAGCAATGTTCTTTAATCAAAATAATNACAAATGAGTAATCCTGTAAACGTAAACAGAATATTTTATATAGATTTTTTTTAATGAAAACTTAAAATCCTGCATTATTTTCCGGACAACCCAATACTTGTAGTAATGTAAATTTAAATATTTTCTGATGTTGCTCCTTGATCGATGTGGCTCAGATGATGAATCCCTTCATACTTGAATACTTAAATCCTATCTGACAGACCGGTAGTGTCCCATCCTTTTAGACAGACTTTTTCTTTTATTCTGTTTCTTTCCAAGGGAGCATCTTAGGGCCCTTCTTATCTCCAGCAATATTATACGTTCTTTGGCTAACGACACAGTAATCTTGTCTGATCTGATGCTAATTTCAGCTAACTTTTGGATTATTATTTTATGATCAGCAGAGTAAAACAGCTCCTGAATGTCAAAAAAACCTACCACCTTTCTTTACCATGCAATTCTTGAGCAATCAGATTAGTAACTTCAAATAGGGCTTTTCTCCTGATTTTTCTAGGAAGAAAACAAAAATGAATATAAGAAATTAATTTAATTTTACAAAGAAATTTATATAATGACTTATGAAACATTTTTTTCAAGATATGTGTAATGGATAGAGACAAAGAAATAAGTCGTAACTTACTGTTATCTAATTTCTATTCACTTTTGAATAATGGTGAAACAAGTGTTTTTTAAAATCTGTTGGGAATATCCCCAGTGAAAGAGAATATGAACAAATTAAATTTAAATGACAGATTAAAAGAAAAATATGAAGAAAGGGAGGAATGATATAGGTTGAAATCCATTTAAGTAGACTGTTTGTTAAACAATTATCAAAATTAATTGGATGCAACTCAAAGGAATTTGCATCGGTTAATAAATTATATTATGGGGCATATTTTTTAATGAATTATTCTCGGTAAGTTAAAATCGCAAACATTTTACATAACACGCACATGTTAATCAGTCATAATTGACCGTTTTAATAATTTTAATTAATTATACTTTTTATTTAAGGTCTTGGTTGAGATGAAAAAGTTATCGTCACGAACGGGATTTAACATATCGTTATTATCATATCGATTAGGTTTCGTGGTCTGATTGACCAATTAAATTCTTTTCAATTAATTAATCTTTAAGTATGGTATTGGCCTAGATAAAAAAAGTCAGTGCCACGAACGGGATTCGAACCCACGACCTTCGGCTAAATACGCCGCTACTCTACCACTTGAGCTATCGTGACTCGTGGGTTCGAATCCCGCTTGGCACTGACTTTTAATCTCGACCAATACCTTACTTGAAGATTAATTAATTGAAAAGAATTTCCTAATCGATTTACTAAGGAAAATGAAGTATACTTCACTAAAGCTCTCCGTGGCCATTTCATTTGACGCCGAGAATCAAATAGATTACACATTAATTAGATTACATTTGAAAAATGGCACAAAGGAAAATTTGTCATTTTCTTTTATATTTATAGTTTTATAGAATGTTTCTATGTACATTCTGACTTACATGTATTTTTCCTTTCAATATTATCAGTTGGTTTTTTTTTCTATAATATTTACAATTTTTTAATCAAAATCAAACAAGTGGTTAAAATTATATTGACTATTTGCCACACTTGTGTCCGGTCTCGTCTCATTTAGGCATACTTAGTTTTGTTCTTCTTACTTTGATTAATTTGTTTTAGAAATAATTTTTACAGTTTGACTTTCTCTTGTATCACATTGATCACGTTTACTGAAATTATTTTATCAAAAGACAAAGATGTGAATATTGCTCTACAAAGTTTTCCTGTTTAGGTATCGTACTTTTTGTTCGTCTTCTAACAACGAGTAAATCATTGATGACTTTTAGTTTGTTTTGGGAGTTTTATCAATTTAATATGTCGCTATTGACCTTAGTTTGAGAAACGTGATTCGAGAATAAAGCGCATTTCATCAGCATACATCTTTTTTTAAACGATAGCTCTTAATATTTAAGTACCAGAGAATTTCCTTTGATAGTCCCTGAACAACAAACAGTTACGCAATGCTCATATCTAAAGACCGGATTTCTATGCAGTTGCATTGCTGTTTGCAACCAGATACGACCGAGGAAATCAATTATCTATTCGAATCATGTATCTAGGCAGCTGTAGGTTAAATTTTATACAGCATATTTTTGCATATTTGATGAATATCGCATTCAATATGCATTCCAACCCGACATACTTACAAATGGCCTTTTTTTCATAAACACCGGCACCCCGAGGATTCAAATAACCTCGTGGTTGAAATACCCTCGTTAAAAAAAGAAAAAACACATTAAATACTTGTGAATTTTAATTATTTTTAGTTGCAAAGGGTTTTTATTTTTAATTTATTTCTTTTAATTATTTATATTTCTGTTTATTGTTACTATACCAGTAACAATATTAATACTGCGTTAATACTCCAAAAATTAGTCAGGACGTTAAAAGCATTGACAAATCTGGTCAACGTAAGCAGAAAAGGAACCCCGATGGAGGGGAGAGAACAGAAGTAAAGAGAGAGAGGAGCGTCATTCCAAATACGTTGAGAGTAGCTGGAAGTTGTTTTCCATCCTTTGTTAAGTTTCTACTTTTCTAATTTCTAAAAGAAAAATAATAAATTGTGTGTAAAGTACATTTTTCTAGTAGTTTCTTTTCAGTGAGTTCCGAAATCGAGGAGAGAGAAATCCCGTCTGCGGAGCCCTCAACCCGTTCTTCGCCGAAATATATATATATATATATATATATACACCCTCATTTCAAATGAACGGCTTCCATAATAATTCTACTTAACTTGGTGAAGTGGTTAATTGCGAACGATGAGTTGTCGTCTTATCGTCTAATTATCTCCTTGCCCGGAACAAACTATTTTTTGTTTCACTAAAAATAATAAAATCGATGTGTCATATAAAAATAATTTAATTGCCAACCATTTTATTACATATACATACAATTCAATTTCGAAACAATATATTTACAGTGGTTAGTAGTTGATAAGGAATCGGAAACTATTCAAAATGGTTAAATTTATTGTAATATAAATTACTCCTAAAATTATTTTTACAAATAGAAAAACACATTTAAATTTCAAGGTTTTCATAAATTTACTTATTCGAAGATTGTTACATTTTATCACTTTTTACTAAAATTATTTATTGTACTTTTAAGTGTCTGATGCATATTAAATACATAAGAAAATAATACTGATAAATACGATGTTTTTGAATAACTTGTTAAAAAGCGTTTTTACAATAAATTGGTGAAACTAGCTTTAATAAAGCATACTTTTAGCGTGTGTTATTTAGCAAAATGTAATAATATATATAAAGTGGAAGGTTTATGGGCCGACAAACAGCTGAGGTCATCGCCGGCCCTCCGCNGGTAGTTTCAATGATAGTTGGCACGTGATCGCTGTTATATTCGTCGTTTAAAGTGTTCCATGAGAGGCTAGCGGCAATGGACGGAGAGGCGAAGCTCAAGTCGATCGCACTGAATCTCCCAGTGTAAATACTTATATACGTCGGATTTCCATTGTTAAGTAGCACCATACCGTATTCATCTATAATATCTTCTATACGCTCGCCCCTGGAGTCCGTCGTCTGGACGGCCATCTCCACGGTCGAACCTTTTTTTGGTGCCGACTGTCCGGCAGCCTTCGCATAGCTCATATTTGGCCGTGAAAACGCTGAGCTGCGGACTAGTGCTCTTGCTTCGACATGACTCATGTCTTTTTCTGCCTTTAACCTCTGTATTTCTCTTTCCTCTTTTAGTATTGGGCACGCACTGGACCTTGCATGGTGCGGCCCATCACAATTTACACACCTCGGCGGATCTACACATGGCCGTCCTTCGTGCACCGGCACGCCACACGAGCAAATCGTGTTCTGGCTTCTACATCGAAGTGCTGTGTGGCCAAACTTTAAGCATTTGAAGCATCTTATTGGTGCCGGTACAAATGGACGGACCAATAATCTTTGGTATATAGCCCGTACTTCTCTTGGCATCTCTGGTCTGTCAAATGTTAATATGAGAGACGCTGTATTTATGAGACCCCTGTCCGTTTTTCGTTTTATTCTTTTTACTTCAATCACCCCCTGGCTTGACAGTTCTTCTTTGATTTCCTCCTCAGAGCATATTAGTAAATCTCGTGCTGAGATTACGCCCTGGGAGGAATTCAGCTTTCTGTGGGGGGAGGTTTTAACAGGGGTTGCGCCAAGGTGTTTAGTCTCCATGACCATTTTGGCCTGCAGAGAGTCAGGATTCCTGATGACAATTTCTTTAGGTTTTTAACTTTTCCCATTTGTTGGTTGACTACACGGCAGATCTGGATGTGGGAGTCCTCTTTATAATCCCCCTCTTTTTTTTCCATGATCCAGTATCTTGTGAAATTCTTTGTCATCTGGTCTTCACTATCACTTCCGCTCTTTTCTTTTCTAATTCTTTTCCTTTTTTTGGGCTCCGGCTCAAATGGCTGGAGTGTCCTCACTAATTCGGTGTTACCTTTTCCGTTCCTAGCAGTATCCATACGTTGGGTGGCGCTGCTCTCTCCACCAACTCCAACGGGGCCCGAGTGAATAACGCCGAGGGAGGCCTGTGCCCCCGACGTCACCGGCATTTCGCCTTCCGGATATACGGCGTTTTTTTTTGTATTTTTCGGAGCTTGTTTGTTTTAGGCCAGGGGGAAGCTACCCACCCTGGCCCTAGCCGATTAGTGGGGCTGCCACTATAGGTGAACCGGCACACCTCCCCCTCCTTAAAGCCTGGGACGCCGGGAGAAGGAACAGGGAGGAGGTTAGTGTTGAAGGGGTTATTATAGGAATGGAAGGTTAGGTAATGAGGTTAGTAAGGGGATAAAGTGTTACGGAAGGCCACCAGGTACAGGAGGGGTATTGGACGCAGTTTAACCTCTTGCCCGGGAGGAAAATGTAATAATAAAAAATATAAAAATATTATAATATTATTATTGTAATCATCAAATCCCATTAGTAACTAAAGAGGATTTATATTATTTAACAATGAAAAAAGTGTTTGTTTTGCGTGTGGGTGCTGTAATTTTTTTAGAGTGTTCGTACGTATTTGCTTGTATAAGCGGGTGCTGAGCATTAAAGTGTGCTAGTTCGCAACATCAACCGTAAGAATCACTTATTGTCAATCGACGGACTATTTTAGACATACATATCCAAAGAATGAATCGGCAATTATCTGGATAACTTTTTTTCAGTTATATAATTCCATTTTCAGCAAATTGTCTAATGTCTGCGCCCACTCTAGCTTTGAATCGTTCACTGAGAAAACATTCGTCTTTTGGTGCCACTGTTTGCTCAGATAACAAGCTTTTATCAAGATCATACGCATCACCTGATTCATATGTCATTACAGGATGGAAAAAACAAATAATCATAACTCGAAAAGCTTTAATCCGTTCCATTTCTGCGTTAATTTCTTGGAAGGAAGGTATTTCTTTCTCGTCTACTCCGAACCTCACCAACTCAGACTTAAGACTATCAGCGTATCTTTTGAGAAGTGTATCTTTGTTTTTCCTCCTCACGTCAGCTTCTACGCTTGTATACAAATAGAAGGTCAAATCCCAGGCGAACGAGTTAATGTGGCACAATTGGTAATCTACAAATCTATAAGAAACAAATGTAAACATCCAATTTCAATTAATTAATTTTTCAAACGTACTTGAGAGCAATCGGTTTATCTTCGTAGACGCTGTACTTGAACATCATGTTGCACGTCCAAACATCCCCATGGTTGAGAACGTAATACTTCTTATCGCAATTTTCATTATCATTTATTAAATCATTTATTATTTTTTCTGGACAATTAACCAATCTTTTACCTAAATTTTCCCTGAAAGGATAATGATAAAAGAAAATCTCAAATAAAACATTTTAATTAATTAAATATGAAAAATATGCCAAGTTAAAGAGTGAATTAAATTAGTTTTTTGTCGGTAATGTATATATGGTTAACAAATACCGCATTACATACATTTGTCAATAAAAAACTTAAAGAATTAAAAAATTCTCTTTCATTTTGTTACATTGGCGTCCGTTTTCAGATTGTAATTAAAGAAAGATATCAAAAAAATTAAATTATACCCCCTTTTTTTAAATTTTGTAAATTGTTTTTCTACTCCATTTCTACAGGTAGGTTATCAATACTTCTTTTTTCAAATAAAACTCAGAGAAAACTGGCAAACGATGTGTCGCTCTCGAGATACAGAGTCATAGTAAGAAAATATTACAAGGGAGCGATAGTTAATCCTCTGTCCCCTCTGCCGTAAACATACCACTTAAATGGATATACGATTAATTAAATTGCATGAAATTGGTTAAACTTACGTGCTTTATACATAATATCCAACAGAATAATATAGGAGAGGAACGAATTTTACTTCCTATAAAACGATTAGAGAAAAATTGGCTTTTAATAAATATTTACTTGCAAGGAAAAAACAGTAAAAATACGAAACCTTGAAAGTAAGAATTTAAGGAAAATTACTTTTGGGTAAAGAAAACAACGATACATTGGTCTTGGTAAGTATAGAGACAATTCGTACAACCCCGGCTTTGCCGGTATATGTCTTGAGGCCACTCATCCAATCGGCCAAGTGAGCCGTATTTACGATTTGCATGAATACTATATCCTGCAAAAACGGGGAAACTGCCACCTTCGTCTCTGAATCAAGTTATTTAGATACTCCATGGACGAACAATACCGAAACGATTGAAATGCCTGCTTGATAAGGTGCAGCGAGTCAAAGGGGAGGTTGGTTTCAACAGATGCCTTTTGGAGGAGATAGTATGGGAGCACCAACAAGGAAATGAGCTGGACTTAGTAAATCTGAATCATCATTTTCAGCGCATAACAGTCTTCTTGCTCGTGAAACATTAATTTTTTTACAGTTGTTTTTATGGGTGGCAATTTGCACTAGATTTAAGCGCGCTTTAATAAGCGTGGTGAAAAACAAAGAACGACATATAATCTTTGGTGTGGAAAACAAAGAAATGACGTCCAGGTAATAACATTTCTGGCTGGTTACGATGTCTCCGTAACGCCACTGCAGCAATACTTCTCATGTTATTGTGACATACCAGGCTCTCCTAAACAGTAGCGTCGAAAGAATTAAAGAAGGACTCTCAGGCCAGGGATTGAAGGAGGAGAGGAGGAAGAAAACGCGCTGAAATGGGTAACTTGTCCCTTAGGTGACCCTAGTTCTCGCCTTTCATGTCCTAATTGACAGACGAAATAAGGGTTAATTTTGATAGATTAAGGCTGTTAAGGGGAAACCTCGATGAAAACAACTTGGTTCGAACTACCTCAGATATGTCTGCCCAAATCATAATACCACCACCTTCAAAGCTTTTCCAGAGTGAAAATGTTGCGGGGAGGGAATACCGCTCTGCTGTTCTCAGAACATTCTCTACCGTCAGAAGACCTAAAAAAAAATCTTGACTCATCCGTAAACAATATTAAGATTTTAGTCCAGTCTTGCACAAATTGATGAGATTTCTTTCGAAATTTGACCTTTATGTGGCGTGTTAGAAGTTCTGAACTAGCAACAGGCCATCTCGTAATTGATACAGCTATGGAACGTATTCGCCTTACATTGCTTAAACTGATTTTAACATTTCTAAATTGTTGAAGTCGTTGCTTGAACTAAAGCGAGATAGAATGTCGATACAGGTACATTCGAAACAATAAAACAATCATTTATCTCAGATGTGACATGATGGCGACTTGATCCATGCCTTCTTGAGAAACCTACAGTATCGACGGAAGACTCTTCGGACAGTTCTTCTGGGAATATAGGAGAATATGCTATATCATATAGCACACTACGTTTGATTGCTTCCATCTTCCAACAATGCTATTATTCCATTATCGCTTAAAACCATCACTCAACCAAATTTGAAACTTAAAACTGGTAAAACTTAAAAAATCAAACCACCGGAAACCCTACAAAGAAGAGATTGACAATTCAAAGATTATTTACACAATCCAATTGTAAACGCAAGTGGTAGAGTTTATCAGGGTTTCATTTACTCCTAATCTTTTAAAACGTACCCAATATAAATGTAAGATAATCGATGGAGAATTGCCTATCAGATAATGAAAAATATTAAAGGTAGCCACTTTTCTGCCTGACAGCCAAGATTATTGTCTCACAAAAAGAATATATTATACTCCCATAAAAGCTCCTACCATTCTTTACCCCAAGACTCTTGAAGGATCTCACCCATTCTCACTAAACTAGGCTTTCCAGTATTTGTACAAAAGTTGCGGTCACACAAGAGATATTTTGGAAAATCTTGTTTTACTAAAATCCCTCTTCTGATAAGAACCCTCGAAAGTGCGTGAAACCTCGCCAACTCCACCATCGTGAGTATGGCATGGTTTAAGTCTTGGCAGTCTTTTCTCGGCGGCACTCTGTAGTTCGTTTCCTGTTTACGTAAAAAGGTGATTAGGTTTAGATGTGAGGAATTGATTCAGTAATGTTAATAAGTTGTCATTTATAAAGAATACCGCAAGATCTTCAAAAATAATCGTTCGGTATGGTCGGTAGCCAATCAAGTCTGGCCAAAGTTTTTCACTTTTGTAGTCCGTTTCACTCAACAGATTTTCCATTTCTTTCAGCACCGTCTTAAATATCTGTTTAAAAAAAGGAAGAGTCATAAAAATAAAAACTTTATGAGCTTTCTACGAACCTGAATCTCTCTGCGAAAAACACCCATATCGGTAACCATCTGCTGTTTTTCGTCTCCGTCAGGAAAATCTTTAATGATCAGCGAAATGTGGGATTTCCGTCCGGACTTCATCAGAACATGAAGCTTCACTCTCATCACATTGCTAAGATAATTTTCTCCTTCTGGAACAGCCGGTTTGCTGTCCAAACTGAGGATACGTGACACTAAGTTGTTGCTTACCTCTCGCTGCAAAATCACTGTTAAAAAATCCTTGTCCATTTCTATTTGGCGATCTATATGAAAGAAATAAAGATAACATTACGAAAGTTGATTACATGTTATTTTTTATGATGTATGTTTGTTCGGCAATCTATAAACAAAATGGGAAACGTCTTGTTTGAAGATAAATAACTTAAAATTTAAAACAACTTGTTTTTAACCAGCCTTAATCTTAAAAAACTAGACATTTTCCGTGTATACCTTTGTCACCATGACTCAGTACATTTTTGATTTTTTGCATCTTGATAATGATTAGGTGAATGCAAATAATTGTTCCATAATTATTTTGTTTTGAGAAATAGAGAGGAAATTTTGTTTTTTAAAGCTGGTGTTCTAATCGAAAATTTTGTCCATTTCGTCAATACATTTCGCAAATTGTCAATAATGTACGCAAATGCTTAGGAAACAAGTCATTATTTTACAAAGGAATTAACCTTTTGAAAAATGTATATTTAAATAATTGAAAAAATTTTAAACTTACATATGCAGATTCAATAAAAAGGCCAAAATGATATTTCAGGATGTTTTCTGCACGACTACCAAACGGATTCTGAGAGGTTGGAATTAAGAATCACGCAATTGAAATGAACGACTGCAAGGCCACTAAATACTTGACCACCCTATTATCAATGATAGGAGCAGACGTGAAGTAATACATATCATAAATGTAATTATTTCCCTGCGTAATTACCATTCGGGAGTTCATTTTCTTTTTGAAATCCTTACTGACATAGGTGAATTAACCATAGACCTGATGTTCATAAAATCGTCATAGCGAATTTCTCAGTAATCATCATTAGAAGAGGACGTGCAAGAGAGAGATAGGGAGTGAGACAGACGCTCAATCCTGCATCATTTTTTTTATTCGATGTACTTTGTTTCACTTAAAACTGCATAACTCTTCTAAATTTTATTCAAATTCGATGCTTTCAAATTCGATAGAATTCCCGATGTCTTCGCTTTCATATTAAATAAAAAAACACTGACACTTCCTTTTTTTACCTTATCTAAAAACATTAATTAATGGAAAAATATTAATTGTTCAAGTGGGCTCCGAAAACTAGTGAATTTAATAAGTAAAAAAGAGGTATACTGCCATTAAAGCTCTCCGTGGCCATTTCACTTATCGCAGAGAATCAAATGGATAACACGACATTTCAAAAATGGCAAAAAGGAGGGAAAATTCAAAAGGTTGGGTTGAAATGGGAAGTTAGTGTCCGAGTGGATTTAGGTCACGAGAGCCCAAGTGGTAGAGCAGCGGCGTATCTAGCCGAAGGTAGCGGGTTCGAATCCCGCTCGTGATACTGACTTTTTATGTCAATTATAAACCTTAATTAATTGAAAGATATTGGTCAAGCGGACCACAAAAACTAGTGGAATTAAATCAAAAATTTTAAATTTTATGTATATGTTTATTGAGTTAAGCAAATTCTTTTCGAATAATCACTACATAATATATCTTGAATAATATCTCTATATAATAATATATTAATAAATAATAAATAAATCTGATTTTAAAAGTTGACAAAAATTGACACCGTCACTTGAAATTTGCCGGAAAAAGGTAACATTTAGAATGACTAATGAAGAAAAAGCCGTTTGATGTGAAATCCCTTATGGAAATAGCAAGAGCGGTCTAATTTTCCCAATGCAGTTCGCCAAGGGGTGCATTTTGTTTTATTTACCTACAGTCTTCAATCGGTTTTAATAAAAATTCAATATAAATAAAAAGTTCCAATTGAAGAGGAAATTTATCAAAATACTCACGAATAAACCACCGTGACTCTATTCACTGACGCTAAAATTTCAATAAAAAACATGGTTAAAATTGGCA
This sequence comes from Cimex lectularius, assembly GCF_000648675.2. Lineage (NCBI taxonomy): Eukaryota > Metazoa > Arthropoda > Insecta > Hemiptera > Cimicidae > Cimex > Cimex lectularius. The sequence goes on along the minus strand of NW_019392887.1, from coordinate 14,769 downwards.
GAGAAATTTTCATGTATGAAGAGCACTGCCGATGGGTGGCCCTCGGAGGATCTGACGCGTAGAAGAAGAGCCATCCTGACGTGATTAAATATAGACAATGCGAGGTTTACACACGGATACCAACTTTCGGGTTAAAGCCATCATATATGTCCTTCAAGCAGAGACACGTTACTGAACATGTCCCACCTAATAGAAGGGTGCCACTCCTTGGCTCTATATAGGGAGCGTGTGGTTCCCCATTGAGAATAGTGTTTGAGTACGGTAGCGAGTATTTGTCCCTCTGTTCCAATTATCGGAGGAAACTGAAGTTTTATTTTATATAGTACTTTATGTATAGCACGTTTTGCGTATTTTTTTGTGTACATAGGGGCAGAATGTATTTATTAGAATGTTTAGTGTGAGGTCGGACGGCGAGATATTGGATTTGTTATTTAATATGAATGGAGGGCGATGGAGGAAGATCACGTATTCTACTTCACTAATTGAATATAAATAAGAAAGAATTTATTTAAGAGTGAGTGATAGCGTGAATAGGTTTGAATCTGGAGACTGATTGGGTTGAGGGTTGGAATGACCTGGCTGTTGATAGCCCCCATAGCCTAGAGAAATAAGAACAGTGGTGAAAAATTATACTAAAAACCACTTGCAGAAAGAATACATTAATAAATAGGGAAGTTACAAATAATTACATATATTATAAATTAAAAATCATAAGTCATTGACTACATATGTACAATAGATAAGTTTGATAAACAACACATTTCTTTAAAATTAGCTAATTTCATAAATAAGTTAATAAATAATTACTAATTATTATAAGTTAAAATCATCGAATAGACTTGTACAATACATATTCAGACATTTACTAATTTGGTAAATAAATAAATACATATATAAAAAGTAAAATTAACCATTTAATAAATAATTTAATAAATAATATCACAGTGTGTTCATATTAATTCATACGTGGCTATATCTGTCATGTGTGATGTTTATAAAATTAGAAAAATGCAGTTAGAATACCGCAAGTACAAGTTGTCATAGTGATTTGTTTGGAACGTCGTTTCGCTAATCTAGCCCCGATGGCTATAAATTCAGAGCGGAAGGCTTAATTTTCCGACTAGGACACTGATAGTTGGGCTAGGATAATGGGCATGTCTCTTGTGATCCCAATGTACGTCTGGAATAAGAGCCATATACAACAGCGAAACTTTGGAACTATTCCCGATATGGCTAAACTTGCGCCACTTCTATAAGCACCCTCAATCCAAATGAACGGCTTGCATAATAATTCAACTTAACTTGTTGAAATGTTAATTGTGAACGGTAAGCAGTAAGCGGTGAGAAAATTGTCGTATTATCAATTATTTAATATTGTGTCTATATATTTAGGTTCAAGGTTTTTTTGCTAATTTAGTGTCATAACAATAATGAAATATTATTACAATTCTTTTTTGCTTGTTTTTATCTTTGTTTTAAATTTATTATACAGTGAGAGCATATAAAATGCTCTATCCATATAATTGGCAAAATCAGAATTTATTTCTTTTTTCAAGTAAATGTATTAACAATGGATATCAGATTGTACGGGAGGCCCCACTTCGGAGCAGATAGGAGCTAGAATCATCATTATCAGGGAGGTTTTATGGTTTTTATGAATTCAACATTATCACACGCAGCCAGACAAATACACAACAGTTCAGGAGAAAAATAAGAAGCAAAATATATTTTCNTAAATTGATGTGTCATATAAAAATAATTTAATTGCCAACAATTTTATTACATCTACACACAATTCAATTTCGAAACAATATATTTCCAGTGGTTAGTAATTAATAAGGAATCGGAAACTATTCAAAATGGTTACATTTATTGTAATATAAATTACTCTTAAAATTATATTTTACAAATAGAATAACATATTTAAATTTCAAAGTTTTCATAAATTTACTTATTCGGCGATTGTTACGTTTTATCACTATTTACTAAAATTATTTATTGTACTTTTATGTGCATGGTGCATATTAAATACATAAGAAAATAATACTGATAAATACAATGTTTTTGAATAACTTGTTAAAAAGCGCTTTTACAATGAATTGGTGAAACTATCTTTAATAAAGCATACTTTTGGCGCGCGTTATTTAGCAAAATGTAATAATAAAAAATATAAAAATATTATAATATTATCGTTATAATCATCAAATCCTATTAGTAACTAAAGAGGATTTATATTATTTAACAATGAAAAAAGTGTTTGTTTTGCGTGTGGGTGCTGTAATTTTTTTAGAGTTTTCCTACGGATTTGCTTGTATAAGCGTGTAATGAGAATTAAGGTGTGCTAGCTAGTTCGCCACATCAACCGTAAGAATCACTTATTGTCAATCGACGGACTATTTTGGACATACATATTCAAAGAATGAATCAGCAATTATCTGGATAACCTTTTTTCAGTTATATAATTCCATTTTCAGCAAATTGTCTAATGTCTGCGCCCACTCTAGCTTTGAATCGTTCGCTGAGAAAACATTCTTCTTTTGGTGCCACTGTTTGCTCAGATGACAAGCTTTTATCAAGGTCATACGCATCATCTGATTCGTATGTCATTATAGGATGGAGAAAACACATAATCATGACTCTAAAAGCTTTAATCCGTTCCATTTCTGCGTAAATTTCTTGGAAGGAAGGTATTTCCTTCTCGTCTACACCGAACCTCACCAACTCCGATTTAAGACTATCAGCGTATCTTCTGAGAAGTGTACCATTGTTTTTCCTCCTCACGTCGGGCTCGACGCTTGAATACAAATAGTAGGTCAAATCCCAGGCGAACGAGTTAATGTGGCACAATTGGTAATCTACAAATCTATAAAAAAAAATGTAAACAATCAATTTCAATTATTTAACTTTTCAAACGTACTTGAGAGCAATCGGTTTGTCTTCGTAGACGCTGTACTTGAACATCATGTTGCACGTCCAAAGATCCCCATGGTTGAGAACGTAAAACTTCTTATCGCAATTTTCATTATCATTTATTAAATCATTTATTATTTTTTCTGGACAATTAACCAATCTTTTACCTAAATCTTCCCTGGAAGGATAATGATAAAGGAAAATCTCAAATAAAACATTTTAATTAATTAAATATTACAAATATGCCAAGTTAAAGAGTGAATTGAATTAGTTTTTTGTCCGTAAATGTATATTTGGTTAACAAATACCGCATAACATACATTTGTCAATAGAAAAACTTAAAGAATTAAAAAATTCTCTTTCATTTTGTTACATTGGCGTCCGTTTTCAGATTGTAGTTAAAGAAAGATATAAAAAAAAATTAAATTATACCTCCTTTTTTTAAAGGTATGTAATTTTTGTAAATTGGTTTTCAAGTGGTTCTACAGGTAGGGTATCAATACTTTTTTCTCAAATAAATCTCAGAGAAAACTGGCAAACGATGTGTCGCTGTCGAGATACAGAGTCATAGTAAGAAAATTTTACAAGGGTTGGTAGTTAATCCACTTTCTCCTCTACCGTAAACGTACCACTTAATAGGATATACATTTAATTAAATTTCTGAAATTGGTTAAATTTACGAGCTTCATACATAATATCCAAAAGAATAATATGGGAGAGAAACGAATTTTACTTCCTATAGAATGAATCGAAAAATTGGTTTTATATAAATATTTATTTGCAAGGAAAAAAAGGGAAAAATACGAAACCAACTTCAACCAACGAAGTAAGAATTTAACGAAAATTACACTTTGGGAAAAGAAATCAACGAAACACTGGTCTTGGTACGTAAAGAGACAATTCATACAACCCCGGCTTTTCCAGGATGTGTCTTGAGCCCAATAGGCCAAGTGAGCCGGATTTACGACTTGCATGAATACTATATCCTGCAAAAACGGGACACCCTCTGCCACCTTCTTCTCTGAATCAAGTTATTTAGATACTCCATGGACGAACGATACCAAACGCTTGAAATGCCTGCTTGATACGGTGCAGCGAGTCAAACGGGAGGTTGTTTTCAACAGATGTTTTTTGGAGGAGATAGAATGGGAGCACCTACAAGAAAATGACCTGGTCTTAGGAAATCTGAATCACCATTTTCAGCTAGGAGTTTGGAAACAGTCTTCTGCTACAAACAGCTCTTATTCTAGAAAATAAAGTTGCGTTTTCTTCAAAGGATATGGCTTTACCTTCATTAAGTCCGATTAACATTTTCTCGAGAGATTTGATCGCGGCTTCCCATAGTCCACCAAAGTGCGGTGGGTTATTGGGATTAAACTTCCAATTGATTCCCTTCCTACCTGAACTGGAGTGTATTTCATTCCAATGACCATTAATCATGCCGTGATATCTTTTGTGTTTCACAAGCTGCAGCACAGCACAACAGTACCCAAGAAGTTTCTCCCGCAGTCAGAATTAATTTCAGCAGTTAACCTTCGGCGATAAATAAAAGGCTCAGCTAAGTCAATGCCTATGTGGAGAAAGGGACGGTCTATTGCACTCGGGGCTTCGGAAGAAAGGATATTTGAGCGGAATTAACGTTGAGGGAAATTCGAGACAAACGAGACATGAATGTATGCGTTTAGGCAAGAAGCTAGCTTAACTGTGGTGGGTCCTCAATGCATGTTCAGTTTGTGATAATAATCACATAAGAGGTAATCACATAAGAGCCGAGAGTGGTGCATATTTCAGCAAAGGAATAGGGTGTCAGGCTGGGAAAGGAAGTAAGGAATTCTCAAGTCCGCCACCACGCGAGGATAACACCGGAATCTATGAAGAGGGTCAATGCTTTTAAGCTTGGAGGAATGCTGTTTTTCCTTACGATTTTAATTTCGTTGAGAAATATTCCCTTTGGATCAGACGAATGATTAACTGAAGAGCGTCTTTGATCTATTCCGCAGAAAAAGGACATGAAACAGGGATTTAAGTTTTCTTTCCATTTAAAATATTGAGGAATCGTGGACATAGACGTGTTGCAATTCAGAGAACGTTGGGAATTTAGATATTACATGTAAAACCATTCGAGATTCGAGGACTTCTGTAAGTGCATAACAATTGTGGATGTTTCATCAACCAATAAATTCACAGGAATATGAGTGAAGAAGAAGATTTAACTAAGAAAATAGGCGGTGTTTTAAGGAAGGAAGGACCTTGAAACCACGTCTTATTTTCAGAGAGAGAGAGAGAGAGAGAGAGAGAGAGAGTGAGAGGGCGAGAGACAAGGGAGTAAGTCCCCTCGATAATCGAAATCGGCAGGGTTTTGCTCGGTAAAGATAAAGTGCCAATCGCATGGAGAAGAACTCTCTGCCACTCTATTTACAACAAAGGTTTTCAACATGATGGGGAGGGGAGTGCGTAACCGGGAAAGATAATAAGAGAAAAAACAACCGCAAATGGATAGTTCATCAAAGGAAATGGATTTCGTCATTATAAAGAGTAATAAACTACCACACAATTTCAACCTGGGCGCAGAGAGCGTTTTTGGAAGAGCTACACGACTTTTCTCTTTCATGAAAGATACCGTCTGAACATTGATTTGAATATCAGAAAGATACAATATTGTAGTATGTCCCTGGGTACCAAAATCGAACGTGGTACAGGAAAAACAATGTTTCACTTTCGGTGTGTCGATGTGTCACAGAGTCATACTAAGAAAATTTACAAGGGGGGAGAATTAACCCTCTTTCGCCTTTGGCGTAAACATTGTGATTTAAAGCATGTCAGTTAATTGTATTGTGTGTAATTAAATGGTACTTTCGTTTTGTTCGGAAAACATTTTTTTTTTACATTTGTTTTTATAGATTGCAATTTGCACCAGACTTAAGCGAGCTTTAATGAGCGTGATGAAAAACAAAGGCCGAAATCTATTCTTTGGTGTGGAAAACAAACAATTGACGTCCAGGTAATAACATTTCTGGCTGGTTATGATGTCTCCGTAACGCCACTACAGAAATACATCTCGTGTTATTGTGACATACAGTAGCGTCGAAAGAATTAAAGAAGGACTGTCAGACCAGGGATTGAAGGAGGTGAGGATGAAGAAAACGCGCTGAAATGGGTAACTTGTCCCTTAGATGAGCCTAGTTCTCGCCTTTCATGTCCTAATTGACAGACGAAATTAGGGTCAATTTTGATAGATTAAGGCGGTTAAGGGGAACCCTCGATGAAATCAACTTGGTTCGACCTACCAATATGCCTGCCCAAACCATAATACCACCACCTTCATAGCTTCTCCTGAGTGAAAATGTTGCGGGGATTGAATACCGCTCTCTTGTTCTTCCCAGAACATTCTCTACCGTCAGAAGACCTATAAAAATCTTGGCTCATCCGCAAACAAGATTGAGATTTTAGTCCAGTCTTGCATATATTGATGTGATTTCTATCGAAATTTGACCTTTCTGTGCCTTGCCAGAAGTTCTGAACTAGTGACAGGCCATCTTGTAATTAATTCAGCTATTGAAAGTTTTCGCCTTACATTGCTTAAACAGATTTTAACATTTCTAACTTGTTGAAGTAGTTGCTTGAACTTAAGCGAGATAGAATGTCGATTACAGGTATATTCGAAACAATAAAACGTTCATTTATCTCAGATGTGACATGATGGCGACCTAATCCATGCCTTCTTGAGAAACCTCCAGTATCGACGGAAGACTCTTCGGACAGTTCTTCTGGGAATATAGCAGAATATGATATATCATATAGAACACTACGTTTGATTGCTTCCATCTTTCCACAACGATTCAATTATCGCTTAAAACCATCAGTCAACCAAATTTCAAACTTAAAACTGGTAAAACTTAAAAATCAAACCACCGGAAAAACCTACAAAGAAGAGATTGACAATTCAAAGATTATTTACACAATCCAATTGTAAACGCAAGTAGTAGAGTTTATCAGGGTTTCATTTACTCCTAATCTTTTAAAACGTACCCAATATAAATGTAAGATAATCGATGGAGGATTGCCTATGAGTTAATGAAAAATATTATAATATTATTTTATATAAATATAAAAATAAGGTAGCCACTTTTGTGCCTGTCAGCCAAGATTATTGTCTCACAAAAAGAATATATTATACTCCCATAAAAGCTCCTACCATTCTTTTCCCCAAGACTCTTGAAGGATCTCACCCATTCTCACTAAACTGGGCATTCCAGTTTTTGTACAAAAGTTGCGGTCACACATGAGATATTTTGGAAAATCTTGTTTTACTAAAATCCCTCTTCTGATAAGAACCCTCGAAAGTGCGTGAAACCTCGCCAACTCCACCATCGTGAGTATGGCATGGTTTAAGTCTTGGCAGTCTTTTCTCGGCGGCACTCTGTAGTTCGTTGCCTGTTTACGTAAAAAGGTGATTAGGTTTAAATCTGAGGAATTGATTCAGTTATGTATGTTAATAAGTTCTCATTTATAAAGAATACCGCAAGATCTTCAAAAATAATCGTTCGGTATGGTCGGTAGCCAATCAAGTCTGCCCAAAGTTTTTCACTTTTGATGTCCGTTTCACTCAACAGATTTTCCATTTCTTTCAGCACCGTCTTAAAAATCTGTTTAAAAAAGGAAGAGCCATAAAAATAAAAACTTTATAAGCTTTCTACGAACCTGAATCTCTCTGCGAAAAACACCCATATCGGTGACCATCTGCTGTTTCCCGTCTCCGTCAGGAAAATCTTTAATGATCAGGGAAATGTGGGATTTCCGTCCAGACTTCATCAGAACATGAAGCTTCACTCTCATGACATTGCTAAGATAATTTTCTCCTTTTGGAACAGCAGGTTTGCTGTCCAAACTGAGGATACGTGACACTAAGTTGTTGCTTACCTCTCGCTGCAAAATCACTGTTAAAAAATCCTTGTCCATTTCTATTTGTCGATCTATATGAAAGAAATAAAGATAACATTACGATAGTTGATTACATGTTATTTTTTATGATGTATGTTTGTTCGGCAATCTATAAACAAAATGGGAAACGTCTTGTTTGAAAGATAAATAACTTAAAATTTAAAACAACTAGTTTTTAACCAGCCTTAATCTTAAAAAACTAGAAATTCTCCGTGTATACCTTTGTCACCATCACTCAGTAAATTTTTGATTTTTCGCATCTTGATAATGAGTAGGTGAATGTAATTGTCCAATTATTATTTTGTTTTGAGAAATAGAGAAGAAATTTTCTTTTTAATGCTGGCGTTCTAATCGAAAATTTTGTCCATTTCGACTATTCATTTCGAAAATTGTCAATAATGTACGCAAATGGTTATGAAACCAGTCATAATTTAACAAAGGAATTAACCTTTTTTTTTAAAAAAAATGTATATTTAAATAAATGATAAAATTTTAAACTTACATATGCAGATTCAATAAAAAGCCCAGAAAGATATTTCAGTTTGTTTTCTGCACGACTTCCAAACAGATTCTGAGAGGTTGGAATTAAGAATCACGCAATCGAAATGAACGACGACAAGGCCACTAAATACTTGACCTTCCTATTATCAATGATAGGAGGCTAAGTGAAGTAGTACATATCATAAATGTAATTATTTCCCTGCGTAATTACCATTCGGGAGTATATTTTCTTTTTGAAATCCTTTCTGACATAGTTGAATTAACCATAGACCTAATGTTCATAGCGAATTACTCGGTAATCATCGTAAGAAGAGGACTTATAAGAGAGAGATAGGGAGTGAGATCGAAGATCCATCCTGCATCATTTTTTTTATTCGCTGTACTTTGTTTCATTTAAAACTGCATAACTCTTCTAAATTTTATTCAAATTCGATACATTTACAACGGATAGAAATCCAGATGTCTTAGCTTTCATATTAAATTAAAAAAAAAAATCCCGCTTGTGACACTGATTTTTTTTTATCTTATCTAAAAACCTTAATTAATTGAAAGATATTAATTGTGCAAGTGGGCCCCAAAAATGAGACAATTTAATAAGTAAACATGAGGTATACTGTCAATAAAGCTCTCCGTGGCCATTTCATTTGACGCCAAGAATCAAATAGATTATACGACATTTGAAAAATAGCATAAAGGACGGAAAATTCAAAAGGTGAGGTTGAAATGGGAAGTTAGTGGCCAAGTCGAGACGGATCGAGGTCACGATAGCTCAAGTGGTAGAGCAGCGGCGTATCTAGCCGAAGATCGTGGCTTTGAATCATGCTTGTGACACTGACTTTTTATGTCAACTAGAAACCATAATTAATTGAAGGATATTAATTGGTCATGCGGACCACGAAAACTAGTGGAATTAAATCAAAAAGTTTAAATTTTATCTATCTGTTTTTTGAGTTAAGCAAATGCTTTTCGAATAATCTCTACATAATATTTCTCGAATAATATCTCTATATAATAATCTATGAATAAATAATAAATAAATCTGACTTTAAAAGTCTCTTTCGCCTTGACACCTCTAGGGCAATTATTATCGCATTGACACCGTCAATTGAAACTTGCAGGAAAAAGGAAACATTTAGAAATACTAAAGAAGAAAAAGCCGTTTGATGTGAAATCCCTCATGGAAATAACAAGAGCGGGCTAATTTTCCCAATGCAGTTCGCCAAGGGGTGCATTTTGTTTTATTTACCTACAGCCTTCAATCGGTTTTAATAAAAATTCAATAAAAATAAAAAAGTTCCGATTGAAGAGGAAATTTATCAAAATACTCACGAATAAACCACCGTGACTCGATTCACTGACGCTAAAATTGCAATAAAAAAAATGATTAAAATTGGCAGAGAAATTTTCATGTATGAAGAGCACTGCCGATAGGTGGCCCTCGGAGGATCTGACGCGTAGAAGAAGAGCCATCCTGACCTGATTAAATATAGACAATGCGAGGTTACACACGGACACTAACTTTCGTATTAAAGCCGGCGTATTTGTCCTGCAAGTAGAGACACGTTACTGAACATGTCCCACCTAATAGAAGGGTGCCACTCCTTGGCTCTATATAGGGAGCGTGTGGTTTTCCATTGTGAATAGTGTTTGAGTACGGTAGTGAGTATTTGTCCCTCTGTTCCAATTATCGGGGGAAACAGAAGTTTTATTTTATATAGTACTTTATGCATAGCACGATTTGCGTGTTTTTTTGTGTACATAGGAGCAGAATGTATTTATTAGAATGGTTAGTGTTAGGTTCGGACGGCGAGATATTGGATTTGTTATTTAAGATGTATGGTGGGCGATGGAGGAAGAGCACATATTCTACTTCACTAATTGAATATAAATAGGAAAGAATTTATTTAAGAGAGAGTGTTAGCGTGAATGGGTTTGAATCTGGAGACTGATTGCGTTGATGGTTGAAATGACCTAACTGTTGATAGTCCCTGGTGCCGAACCTCGCGGCCGGACGTATAAGACCGAAGTCTGACCCCGGGCTTCAAACCCGGTTAGGTGATTCTCGAGACCTCCTGGCAATTTATTGAAAATTACAAAAGCTGGATTGCCATTATTTATTTAGCATATTAATTAATAATAAATTAATTGTCTCACTTGTTAAAAAACGTCGGAACTCTTTTCTCCAATAATATTCATTACCGGGATCAAGGAGGGATGATGTGATACCTATTGCATTTTTTTTATTATCCATCATTCAATGATAATATCAATCATCTTATCACTGGGAATGAAAGCTAATTGTAAACAACCCCGTTTTAGATAATGAAGTTTGGATCTCTATAATCCGTAGGCTAAACATTAGTCCTAGGAAATGGAAAACCTGTTTATACTGCTCGTCAGGTATGAAGACATGCTTATTTCCAAAACTTATTGATCGGATTTCTTGACGTTCTAGTGACAAATTTGTTTACATTTAAATAGTTTAAATTGATGTGATGATTATGAAACAACTATTGCTCGCACTGCATAATAAAAGGATGTTGCGGATCATTACCAGTTTTGCAATCCTAAATTAATCTTGTTAGATTAAATAATTTTTTAATTTGAAAAAAAACAAAAAAAAACAGTTATTCTCCAGTTCAACATACGTTCACTGACTCGCAGACTAATAACCACGATTAACAGTATATTCTTATGTTCAAATTTCGGCCAACTGGATTTTCTTTGTTCATATTTTTTTCGAGTTTCGAGTTTATTTATTAGATACTCTTACATACATTTTGTACAAAGTGACTACAAGGGGAAATGTTTAGGACATTATACATCCTTGTGGCAGAGGGCTTAAGTAACTTACAATATTTGTTGATTTGGCCTAGAGAAATAAACACAGTGGTGAAAATTGTACTAAAAACCACTTGCAGAAAGAATACATTAATAAATATATACAAATAATTACATATATTATAAATTATAAATCATAAGTCATTGACTACATATGTATAACAGATAAGTTTGATAAACAACACCTTTCTTTAATATTAGCTAATTTCATAAATAAGTTAATAAATAAGCAATTTAATAAATAATTACTAATTATTATAAGTTAAAATCATTGAATAGACTTGTGCAATACATAGTCTGACATTTACTAATTTGGTAAATAAATAAATACATATATAAAAAGTAAAATTAACCATTTAATAAATAATTTAATAAATAATATCACAGTGTGTTCATATTAATTCATACGTGGCTATATCTGTCATGTGTGATGTTTATAAAATTAGAAAAATGTAGTTAAAATACCGCAAGTACAAGTTCTCAAAGTGTTTTTTTTTTGGAACGTCGTTACGCTAACCTAGCCCATTCAATCATTCGCCCCTGATGGCTTTAAATTCAGAGCGAACGGCTTAATTTTCCACTAGGACACCGATAGTTGGCCTAGGATAATGGGCATGTCTCTTGTCATCCCAATGTACGTCTGGAATAAGAGCCCCATACAATAGCGAAACTTTGGAACTATTCCCGATATGGCTAAACTTGCGCCAATTCAATAGACGGCATCCTCATTTCAAATGAACGGCTTGCATAATAATTCAACTTAACTTGTTAAAATGTTAATTGCGAAGGATAAGCTGTAAGCGGTGAAAAAATGTCGCCTTATCAAATATATAATACTGTGTCTATATATTTTGAGCTCAATGCTTTATTGATTATTGACTGTCTTTTTTGCTTGTTTTTTACTCTTGTTGTAAATTTATTTTTACACTCAGAGTATATAAAATTTTGGACTCATAAAACCCATAAAATTGCCAAAATCAGAATTCATATCTTTTTTAAAATAAATGTATTAACAATTGTGACGTCGGTCCTTCGACGGCACGACAAACAAACATCCAACACTTCTTAACCGGGGATAATGATGGGTACTGGGAAATTAAAATGAAACAAATAAAACACACTCGCTAAAATAAACCAACTAAAACATAATGTATTTACAAGACATAAATATATATATACAATTTAAACCAAAGTTACTACAAACGAAACCAAGACGTTCCCTAATTCCAGTCTACAACCACGTTACAGTGTAATCGCCCAACTCACCCTGTGGTAACTCAATTAAGGTATTTTACGCTTAAGCAAACGTTGACGAGTCTGGAACACACCTGACCTCTCTTCTCCAGCTCCAGTCCAACATCTCCCCTCCTTCGACCATCCCCCACCCAGCATTCCAATGCGCCCCATTACACAAACAGTGACATCCTCAAAAAGTGAGGGTGACACAATGGATATCAGATTGTACGGGAGGACCCACTTCAGATACACTAGGAGCTAGAATCATACCTTACCTGGGTGATTTTATGGTTGTTATGAGTTCAACATTTTCAGCCAATAAACAAAGAATAGTTTAAGAGAGGCTGTAGAGAAAATACATTTTCTGATATATATGCTTTTCAACAAGTGAGCTAAGTGAATATAAATTTTTCTTTTCATTTCGTTATACAATTATGCGAATTATTGCTGAAAAGTTAAAAACGCAAACATTTTACAAAATCCGTACATGTTTAGCAGTCATAATTGATCGTTTGAATAATTTTAATTAACTATAATTTTTATTTAAGGTCTTGGCTGAGATGAAAAAATTAGTGTCAAGAACGGGATTTAACATAACATTATTTTCATAGATTGCACAGTGAGATAAATTGCTCATTATACCGACCTGTGACCTATGGAGTTAAACTAAGCGGTCTCGAAAGAACTCCTGTCCTCAATTTTTCGAACGTTTGTCCAACCACCTTAATTCATATCCAGCCTCACTATCCACATCTACATTCTAATTCTATATGTCCACGAAACCGCAAGTCTTCACCTAGTCCAACTCTATTCATCAGGAATCTAGCTCTGAATCTGACTTCTGAATAAAACCTATCGGTTAATTCTCTCCATTCTTGCACGAAAAATTTAATAAAGGCAAAAAAGGCAGCCATTCAGTTTATGAATATATAAACGTCCTAGAATTTAAAAAATGTAAATGGTAAAATTATATAAAGACAACAAAATTTAGGGCAGCGTCCTAGCGCTGTTGTAGCGTGACAATAAAACAAAACCTTAAACTCAAAATGTATGGGAAAATATGTTGGGTGAATACCGTTGGTAGAACGGTTGTGAAATTCCGTTTGCAATCGAAGCAATGCATCTTGGTTGATAAAATAAGCCATTGCCACCACTAATGTCTTATCTAACACACATGTGGGTCATCTTACATGGTGTGTGTGTATTAATATGATGGTCTAAAAAATTTGTTTAGGTGCATTGATAATTGATTTTGCTACGCGAGAAACGTAAACTTTCACCGTAATCTGAAACAGTCATCAGAAGCGCCAATCTACGTCGATGTTTCAAACCGCACACATTATGCTGGCACCGTGAAAATGTTAACAACAGAGAAATACTATCTCTATTAGCTATTCGTGTAAGGTTGACAGTCTTCCCGACTAGAAGGAAAGAAGAATAACAATAAGATCTCGGATGCCCTATCGTGTAGGAAATACAAAACGATAATCTTTAATTTTCCACGTAATTATCTCCTTGCCTGGAACAAACCATTTTCTGTTTCACTAAAAATAATAAAATCGATGTGTCATATAAAAATAATTTAATTGCCAAAATTTTTTTTACATATACATCCAATTCAATTGGAAACAATATATTAATAAAGAATCGAAAACTCTTCAAAATGGTTACATTTATTGTAATATAAATTACTCTTAAAATTATATTTTACAAATTTAAAAACACAATTATATTTCAAGGTTTTCATAAATTTACTTATTCGACGATTGTTACTTTTTATCACTATTTACTAAAATTACTTATTGTACTTTTAAGTGTCTGATGCATATTAAATACATAAGAAAATAATACTGATAAATACAATGTTTTTGAATAACTTGTTAAAAAGCGCTTTTACAATGAATTGGTGAAACTAGCTTTAATAAAGCATACTTTTAGCGTGCGTTATTTAGCGAAATGTAATAATAAAAAATATAAAAATATTATAATATTATCATTATAATCATCAAATCCCATTAATAACAAAAGAGGATTTATATTATTTAACAATGAAAAAAGTGTTTGTTTGGCGTATGGGTGCTGTAATTTTTTTAGAGTGTTCGTACCTATTTGCTTGTATAAGCGTGTACTGAGAATTAAAGTGTGTTAGTTCGCAACATCAACCGTAAGAATCACTTATTGTTAATCGACGGACTATTTTTGACATACATATTCAAAGAGCGAATCGGCAATTATCTGGATAACATTTTTTCAGTTATATAATTCCATTTTCAGCAAATTGTCTAATGTCTGCGCCCACTCTAGCTTTGAATCGTTCACTGAGAAAACATTCGTCTTTTG